>NC_045968.1:60961934-61261934 GCF_010909765.2 Amblyraja radiata
CCACCCACCTCCCCCACCACCCCCCACCCTGCACCAACCCCACCCCACGCCTCCACACCACCCCCACACCACACCTCCACACCAACCCCCACACCACACACCACCCCATCCCCCACACCACCTCACAACATCGCCCCCACATCACCCCCCCCCCCACCACCACCGTCCAGCCACCTCCCCCTCCCCCACACCACCCACTCATCTCCCCCTCCCCCCAGCATTCCCTTCCACCAACCTCCCCCCACCCCTCCTGCTCTCATCCTCACACCATTCTCACCCAACAACCTCCCCTCCCCCCACCACACCATCCCCATCCACCAACGTCCCACCTCCCCCCGGCCTACACCCCCACCCTCCACACCATCCCCCTCCACACCACCCCTACCCATCAACCTCCTCCCCACCCCCAACACACCACCACAGAATTACAACGGACAGCGTGGACAATTTAAGCTGAAGGGCGTGGCTGCTTGGTACATGTGCTATGACTCTGACCAAATGAGTTCATGCGTCTGGTTGAGGAGCAGCTAGCATCAGGTTATGCCTAAAATAGACACAAAATGCTGGAGTAACTCAGTGGGTCAGGCAGCATCTCTGGAGGAAAGGAATAGGTTATGGCGGCCCACTTGCTACACGAATCCTCAGCAGTCGGGGGTACGGTCACGTGACTGGGCAATGGCAGGAAGAAGTCACAGGGTATAGGGATGTGTCCTGGTATATATAACGAACCCGGGTCAACTCTCTCTCTTTCTCTTCCTCTCGCTTTGCGTGAGTGTCCTGCCACCTCAGCAGGAACTCAGCTCGAACCCACGAGGCAACGGCTTCGCAGCAGCAACAACTTTGTGTTAGAGGACCAACATGTATGTATTTCAAACCTATTATGCCTGAATAAAGTAACCCGTTTGTTCATGACGTTTGGTGCCTCTACAGGGTGACATTTTGGGCCGAAGCTCTTCTTCAGACTGAGAGTCAGGGGAAAGGGAAACAACATTCTGCCTCTTTGCTTTTGTATTGTGCTGCAAGATGGAGGAGCAAGACTGGGAAGATAAGCTATGCGATCTGTGGACAAAAATGATATCCAAAAATCCAGAGGACATGGATAGGTGACCTTTTGGGTCAAGATCCTTATAGTTTTGGAGGGGGAGAAACCTGGAAAAGAGGTGGGGTGGGAACAACTGATAGGTTGTTGCAGGAGAAGGGGTTTGATTGGCAGATGGGTGAACAATGAACACACAGCTGTGGTAGCAAGTCTGGGTAAAACATTGTTGAAGTAAATGTCTGATATGATGTACCGATATGGGCAGAAAGAGTGAGTTGGGAATTTGAAATTGAGTCATAGTCATAGAGTGATACAGTGTGGAAATAGGCCCTTCGGTCAACAATGTCCCAGCTACACTTAGCAACGTTACAACATTTTGAGATTTAAAAAATCAAGTCTTTAATTTATCCCATCAGATAAAGCGTAAAAAGAAGTTTAATTTGACACCTAATTCACTTTCATATCTTCAGAATTAAAAAAGTTATGGTCATTTTCATACTCGGAAATTGGCATCTTGTTCCCTATTGCTTTTTCATTGACTTAACACAAAAGCTGTGATCGAGAACATTTAAAAGCCGATAACTTTCTTAAAATTTAAGAGAACTGAAAGAAATTATCAGTTATTGTAGATTGAAGCATTCTGAAACAAATATGAAACAATCTTACTTAGATGACTTGAAATTAAAGCATATAATTAGTTAGTTACCTAATTGTAGCTCATTACAAAATTCAATTACTAGATCTAAACATCTATCCATTTCTTAAGAATAGATTAACATTTTTAAATAGCCTAAGTGTCCAAATAACATTCACACAATAATTCAGAATATAACATAATTTTTAAATCTCATTGTCATGGGTTTATAGGCCAAATGGAAGGAATTTAATGTTTAATACCTGTAAATTAATGGCCATTTAAATCAGCTTGCGAGTGGGATTTTCTGGAACGGGACCATTTGGAACGTTCAGGTTGCGGTGAATTTAGTCCCCCATATCGGCAGCACTGCCGGTTCTTCGGGGGAAAAAATCACCGTTTCGCAACTTAAAATGTGAATTAAATACATCTTAAGAAACACTTTTATACATAAAAATAAACTACTTTCTTTTACCAGGTCCATAAAATCCGTCCCCGTTTTCGGCATTGATGGCTTCAGAAGCTGATTTTAAAATCATTCCAGCGATTAACTTGTCGGGTGAATATTTTTAAAAAACACACCGAACGGCCGTAGGAACGATTCTTTAGCAACATCTTGCACTCCAACAAATATAATTCAGGACCAGGTCGGGAAAAAAACCCGTTTTAATCCCGCACCCCCCCCCCCCCCCTCAAACGCGGCAAAATCGCACACACGGCCAGTGGCAGAATTGCAGCGCCGCTGAAGGTACGTTTTGTAACATACGTACTACACTAGTCACACTTGCCTGCGCTTGGTCCATATCCCTCCAAACCTGTCCTATCCATGTACCTGTCTAACTGTTTCTTAAACGATGGGATAGTCCATTCACCCACCACCCTTTGTGTGAAAAGGATATCCCTCAGATTCCTATTAAATCTTTTCCCCTTCACCTTGAACTTATGTCCTCTGGTCCTCGATTCCCCTACTCTGGGCAAGAGACTCTGTGCATCTACCTGATCTATTCCTCTTATGATTTTGTATACCTCTATAAGATCTCCCCTCATCTTCCTGCCCTCCATAGAATAGAGACCCAACCTCTTCCTTTCGCTCACACCCTCTAGTCCTGGCCACATCCTTGTAAATCGTTTCTGAACACTTTCATGCTTGACAATATCTTTCCTATAACATGGTGCCCAGAACTGAACACAATATTCTAAATGCGGTCTCACCAACGCCAGCTGCAGTGTGCCCAATTGGAAGATAAGGTGCTATTCCTCAAGTCTGCATTGGGCCTTGTTTTAACAGTATAGTGGGTGCAGACACAAAGGTCAGAGTGCAGGCAACTGGGAGCTCCGACTCACCCCTGTAGACAGAGTGCTGGTGCTCTGCATTCACCCGATCTCCATTTGGTGTCCTGACTGATGGTCACGCTGTGAATCCCAAATGCAATACGCTAGGTAGAAAATGTGCAAGACAATTGCTATTTCAGCGGGAAAGAGTGTTCAATAGACAATAGGTGCAGCAGTAGGCCATTCGGCCCTTCGAACCAGCACCGCCATTCAATGTGATTATGGCTGATCATCCCCAATCAGTACCCCGTTCCTGCCTTCTCCCCATATCCCATGACTCTGCTATCTTTAAGACCCCTATCTAGCTCTCTTGAAAGCATCCAGAGAACCAGCCTCCACCGCCACATCCAGGTCCCTGAATGGTGGGAATTGTAGATGTAACCTAGACCATCACAAACTAACCTCTCTTCCATTGACTCCTACACTTCATGCTGCCTCGGCAAGGCCAACAGCATCATCAAGGAAGAGTCTCAGCTGAGTCACTCCCTCTTTTCCCTCTCCCATCAGGCAAGAGGTACAGAAGTGTGAAAACATACACCTCCAGATTTAGATACGGTTTCCTCCTCGCTGTTATCAGGCAACTGAACCATCCTACCAACAACTAGAGAGTACTCCTGAGCTACTATCTACCTCATTGAAGAACCTCAGACTATCTTTAATAATACTTTACTGGACATTGCCTTGCACTAAACATTATTTCCTTTATCGCATCTGTACACTGTGGACGGCTCAATTGTAATCATGCATGGTCATTCTGTACACTGGATAGCATGCAACAAAAAGCTTTTCACTCTACTATTCACTGGATATATATCTATACTTTTGACTGGATATAAAACTAAAGTTAACTAATCGAAAGAAGAGGTAGAAAGATGGAAATTTCAACCTGCAGTTGCACGGGAAGCTGCCATAGGTTTGGGAATGATTGACAAGGAAGCTCGAACAGACTAGAGAGGAATCAAAGTACAGGTCAACCACCAATTTTCTGGAAACTGGTGGTGTGCATCTCCTTTTGATGTGGGCAGGCAAAGCCGTAGACATTGTCTTTATGGACTTTAACAAGGCCTTTCATAAGATTCAGTATAGTAGGCTGCTCGGAAAGGATATATTGCATGAGTTCCAGCGAGAACTAGCCGACTGGAAACAGAATTGGAAACAGAGTGAGTGGTGGAAGGTTGCTTTTTGCACTGGCGATCTGTGACTAATGCTGGACCTTGGGGATCAGTGCTGTCCCCATTGCTCTTTGTTATCTATATTTTGAGAAGTCAAAACAGGACAGCACCTTTTACAATGAATTGTAGGCCATGCGGAATGTTGTACAGCAGAAAGATCTAGGAGTACAAGTACATGTTTTCCTGAAGGCGGCATCACAGCTGGCAGGAGTGGTGCAGAAGGCTTTAGGAGATGCATTCATCAGTTTGGGAATTGACTAAGTTGGGATGTTATGTCATAGTTGTATATGACATAGGTGTGGCCACACTTGGAATATTGTGTTCAGGTTTGGCCACCCTGCTACGGAAAGATACTATAAATGGTGGCCGATTAGGAAAAGGGGAGATGCAACGAGACCTGGGTGTCATGGTACACCAGTCATTGAAAGTAGGCATGAAGGTGCAGCAGGCAGTGAAGAAAGCGAATGGTATGTTAGCATTCATAGCAAAAGGATTTGAGTATAGGAGCAGGGAGGTTCTACTGCAGTTGTACAGGGCCTTGGTGAGACCACACCTGGAGTATTGTGTACAGTTTTGGTCTCCTAATCTGAGGAAAGACATTCTTGCCATAGAGGGAGTACAGAGAACGTTCACCAGACTAATTCCTGGGATGTCAGGACTTTCATATGAAGAAAGACTGGATAGACTCGGCTTGTACTCGCTAGAATTTAGAAGATTGAGGGGGACCTTATTGAAACTTACAAAATTCTTAAGGGGTTGGACAGGCTAGATGCAGGAAGATTGTTCCCGATGTTGGGGAAGTCCAGAACAAGGGGTCACAGTTTAAGGATAAGGGGAAAGTATTTTAGGACTGAGATGAGAAAAACATTTTTCTCACAGAGAGTGGTGAATCTGTGGAATTCTCTGCCACAGAAGGTAGTTGAGGCCAGTTCAGTCGCTATATTTAAGATGTGTCCCTTGTGGCAAAAGGGATCAGGGGGTATGGAGAGAAGGCAGGTACAAGATACTGAGTTGGATGATCAGCCATGATCATATTGAATGGCTTGAAGGGCCGAATGGCCTACTCCTGCACCTATTTTCTATGTTTCTATGTTTCTTTTAAGGTGGAGAGAGTGCAGAGAAGATTTACGAGGATGTTGCCAGGACTCAAAGGCCTGAGCTAAAGGAGAGGTTGGGCAGACTAGGACTTTATTTCCTTGAGTGCAGGAGGCTAAGGGGTGATCTTATAGAGATTTATAAAATCATGAGGGGAATAGATAGACTGTGTAGGGAATCAAGAATTAGTGGACATAGGTTTAGATTTATTATTGTGTATATCGAGATACAGTGGTGTTTTATTTTGTATGCTATTTAATCAGACAATATACTATACATAATTAGTATTACCAGATAATACTATACATAAAGAGGAAGATACATTGTGCAGAAGGTCTCCGTATCGTAGCTCATCAGTTCCAGAGACAGTGCTACATCTGCAATGGGGTGGAGGTGAATTGGACAGTAATTTTGATTACAGAAGGGCCATTCAGAAGCATAATAACAGAGGGGAAGAAGCTGCTCCTGAGTCTGGTGGTGAGTGCTTTTAAGCTTCTGTACCTTCTGTTCAATAGGAGAAGAAGGAATAACTGGGAATGGATGTTTTTTATTTTTTGGTTGCTTTTCCAAGGCAGTGTGGTATAAATGGTGGGCTGCACTACATCTCTGGACTATATCTACAACTCCCTGCTATTTGTTTAACAAGGAACTGCAGATGCTGGAAAATCGAAGGTACACAAAAATGCTGGAGAAACTCAGCAGGTGCAGCAGCATCTATGGAGCGAAGGAAATAGGCAACGTTACCTATTTCCTTCGCTCCATAGATGCTGCTGCACCTGCTGAGTTTCTCCAGCATTTTTGTGTACTCTCTGCTATTTCTTGTCTTGATTGAACTGTTCCCAAACCAAGCTGTGATGCAACCTAACAGTATGCTTTCAATGGCGCATTTGTAGAAGTGGAAGTAGAGGTGAGGTGAAACTGAGGAAGTAGAGGTGTGAATGTACCTTGTTAGGTGTCGTTTCTATGGGACTAGTCCATGACAGACCGTTGGTAATACTCATGCTCAGGACTAAGTTCTCAACCATTTCCATTTTGGCACCATTGATGCTGATTGGAGCATGCTTCTTGAAGTCCATAATTAGCTCTTTTATCTTGATGGCATTCAGGGACAAGTTGTTGTCCTGATACCTGATAAGTTCCTGATAAGTTCTCTATCCACTTCCTGTTTAGGGGGAGGGGAAACTTCCAGTTTAAGGTGGGAGGGAAAAGATTTAATAGAAACCTGAGGGGTGACATTTTTCACTTAGTTGTAGAATCTACTGAATCCCACGACAGAAAGTAAAGAACAAACACCACTTTCTCTGAGCCATACACCTTGTTCAAGTTCAGGTTCAAGTGAGTTTATTGTCATGTGTCCCTGTATAGGACAATGAAATTCTTGCTTTGCTTAAGCACACAGAAAATAGTAGGCATTTACTACAAAACAGATAAATGTGTCCATATACCATGATATAAATATATACACACATGAATAAATAAACTGATAGTGCAAATAACAGAAAGTGGTTGGTAATAATTAGAGTTTTGTCCGAGCCAGGTTTAATAGCCTGATGGCTGAGGGGAAGTAACTATTCCTGAACCTGGTTGTTGCAGTCTTCAGGCTCCTGTACCTTCTACCTGAAGGTAGCAGGGAGATGAGTGTGTGGCCAGGATGGTGTGGGTCTTTGATGATACTGCCAGCCTTTTTGAGGCAGCGACTGCGATAAATCCCCTCGATGGAAGGAAGGTCAGAGCCGATGATGGACTGGGCAGTGTTTACTACTTTTTGTAGTCTTTTCCTTTCCAGGGCGCTCAAATTGCCGAACCAAGCCACGATGCAACTGGTCAGCATGCTCTCGACTGTGCACCTGTAGAAGTTAGAGAGAGTCTTCCTTGACAATCCGACTCTCCGTAATCTTCTCAGGAAGTAGAGGCGCTGATGTGCTTTTTTGATGATTGCATTAGTGTTCTCGGACCAGGAAAGATCTTCAGAGATGAGCACGCCCAGGAATTTGAAGCTCTTGACCCTTTCAACCATCGACCCGTTGATATAAATGGGGCTGTGGGTCCCCCTCCTACTCCTTCCAAAGTCCACAATCAGTTCCTTGGTTTTGCTGGTGTTGAGGGCCGGGTTATTGCACTGGCACCATATGGACAGTTGCTCGATCTCTCTTCTGTACTCTGACTCATCCCCATCAGTGATACGCCCCACAATAGTGGTGTCGTCAGCGAACTTGATGATGGAGTTCGCACTGTGGTTCGCTACGCAGTCATGGGTATAGAGTGAGTACAGCAGGGGGCTGAGCACGCAGCCTTGAGGTGCTCCCGTGCTGATTGTTATTGAGGCTGACACATTTCCACCAATACGAACAGACTGTGGTCTGTGGACGAGGAAGTCAAGGATCCAGTTGCAGAGGGATGCGCAGAGACCCAGTTCTGCGAGTTTGGTAACCAGTTTGGAGGGGATGATTGTGTTAAATGCCGAGCTGTAATCAATGAATAGCAGCCTGACATATGAGTTTTTGTTGTCCAAGTGGTCCAGTGCGGAGTGGAGGGCCAGCGAGATCGCATCCACCGTTGATCTGTTGTGGCCGTATGCGAACTGCAGTGGGTCCAGGTTTTTGTTGATGTAGGAGTTGATTTGCTCCATGATCAACCTCTCAAAGCACTTCATCACCACCGGCGTTAGTGCCACTGGTCGATAGTCATTGAGGCATGTCACCTTACTCTTCTTGGGCACCGGTATAATTGATGCCCTTTTAAAGCAGGTGGGGACCTCAGACCTCAGAAGTGAGAGGTTGAAAATGTCCGTAAAAACTCCCGCCAGTTGGTCCGCACAGGTTTTTAGAACACGACCGGGTATACCATCAGGACCTTCTGTCTCGTTTTTTCCAAAAGCCCCTTTTCACCAAACATAACCCGTGTGTAGATAAGGCCAATGAGTGCGTCTGACCTTGGATTTGTTATTGAGCTCTTGTGGTTGGATCTACTCGTGAGGCTACTGGCGAGTCGCCAGCGGTGACAGGCTGTACGCAAACCCAACGTGTGCATGAAGCCACCACAGCTCCCCCCTCAGCCACCGAGTCATACAAGGTAGCGACTGCCTGGCTTTGTCCTGCCCCGTACCGGTCTGGCGAGTTGATTTTACGGCCTGCTGTTGTTTGCTACTGTAGTGTGGGTCTTTGACAGGAAGTGTTGGGGTCTTGTGACTGAACCTTCTTGTGAGGCTGCTGACAGGCTGTATGTAAAACCAAGGTGGGTGACTCGCCAGCAGCCTCACGAGAAAGTCCAGCCACAAAGCTGCCGGTTGAAAGAGGTACAATAACAATATTTTAAAAACATTTGGGCAGGTACATGCATCGGAAAAATTGAGAGAGACAGGGACTAACTTGGATGGGGCATTAAGGTCAGCATAGGCAAATTGTTTTCTCTCTTTCCCAGTTCTGACAAAAAGTCTCAGACCACACAGTAGGCTGCTCTGGAAAATTAGATCACATTGGATTCAGACAAATCAATAGGGACAAAGGGTCTTGACCCGAAACGTCACCCATTTCTTCTCTCCAGAGATGCTGCCTGTCCCACTGAGTTATTGTAGCATTTTGTGTCTACCTTCGATTTAAACCAGCATCTGCAGATCTTTCCTACACAGGAAGTGCAGATGCTGATTTACAAACAAAGACGCAAACTGCTGGAGTAACTCAGTAAGTCAGGCGGCATCTCTGGAGAACATGATTAGGTGACATTTGAGTGTTTCCAGCGACGATAGAGAATTGGCTTCATTAAAGGAAGCAGAGGGTGATAGTGGAAGGTTCTTTTTCAGACAGGAGGCCTGTGACTAATGGTGAGCCTCAGGGATCAGTGCTGGGCCTATTGCTGTTTATGGTTTATATCAGTGATGTGAATGAGAATGTACAAGACATGATTACTAAAGTTTGCCAATGACACTAAAGTAGATGGTATCATAAATAGTGATGATGGCTATCGAAAATTATAGTAAGATCTTGATCAGTTGGTTAAGTGGGCAGAGGAATGGCTAATGGTTGAATGTAGATAAGTGCATGTGTTGCATTTTGGGAAGTCAAACCAGTGCAGGACATTCACTGTGAATGGCACGGCCCTGGGGAGTGTTGTAGAGCTAAGAGTACAGGTATATAGTTCCCTGAAAGCAGTGCCATGGGTAGATAAGGCGGTCAAGAAGCTTTTCAGTATATTGGCCTTCAGCAGTCAGGGTATTGAGTACAGAAGTTGGAATGTTATATTACAGTTGTACAACACATTGGTGAGGCCACATTTGGAATATTGTGTTCAGTTTTTGGTCAGCCTGATGCAGGGAGGAATAGAAAGGGAGGAACAAGAACCAGAGGAGATAGGTTCAGGGTGAAAGGGGAATGATTTAATCGGAATCTGGGAGCACCTCTTTTTCGTACACAAGGTGATGGGCACTTGAAACAAGATGTCCAGAGAAGCGGTTGAGGCAGGTACTATTACTGCATTTAAAAACACTAGACTAAGTGGGACCCGTTGGGACCCTGTCACATGGGAGGTTTGGTCCCCCAACACAACCCGATCCCCAACGCAATATTCCACCACTCACCCGTTCCCCCAACGCAACCCGTTCCCCCAACGCAACTCGTTCCCCCAACGGAACCTGTTCCCCGAATGCAATATTCCATCACTCACCTATAGCCCCCAACTGCGCAGGCGCGGATCATTTCCCCACATCCCCTAGCACTCCCTCCCCCTCCTCTTCATCCTCCCTCTTCTTTCCCATCTACTCCCCACTCCCCCAATCCCTCCCTCACCTCTCCCTTCCTCTCCTTTCCCTACCCTCCCTCCCTCCACAACACCTCCCCCCCTACCCCCCTCCTATCCCTCTATCCCCCACTCCTTAGCTCCCCTATACCCCACTATTCCTCCTCACCTCCCCCACTGCCCTCCTCTCCCTCTATTCCCCACTCCCCACCCCCCCGACTCTTCTCCCTCCATTCCCCCTCCTGCCCCACTCTGCCTCCTCACCTCTCCCACTTTCCCCCTCTCCATCCCTACCCCCTCCTCTCCCTTAATCCCCCCCACTCTCCCTCCTCACCTCCCCAGGATCTTGAGGGTGCTGCTCCGTTCCCTCCTTGCATGGCCCTCCCTCACCTCATGCCCCGCGACTGGCTGTGGCAATGCAACGCCGGGCGAGGCGGGCACCACCGGTGAAGGACAGCAGACGCGCCAATCTGTACGGCCATGTCTGCTGTACCCACGGTGCCCCTGCCTGAGTGATAGTGACCAATCTGCGCGGCGGCGATTAACAGCAATCTGCGCATGCACGTTTTTTACGATTTTTATACCTTAAATACTTTTACAATATACTATCGATCGGAACTAAATTTGTTGCATTCGCATCACAGGAGAACGGTGAGTTATCCTAGTGCTATTGTGTATCGTTTTTGCGCAAATAGAAAAACCCATTACTGCGCAGGCCCAATGAAGGGCACGGCAAGTGGAAAAGGGATTTATTAAAGCTTAAAATATGACTAACTTAAAATATAACAACAATTTAAATGTTTTTTATTTATTTTTTTGTTTTTTTGTTTTGTTTATTTTATTAGAAGTTAATACAGTACACAACAGTACAGTGGAACCTAATTTTAGGTGCCAACTATGTCATACCGTAATCCATTCTATGTACAACATTAAAAAAAAGTTTTGGTCTTTATTTAAATTGATATCTGCTACTATTATTCCAAATATAATCCATTGCGTTTTAGGTTCTATTGTGGACTTGAAAAGCTTTGTAAATATATCAAATATATCACTCCAAAATTTATTCAACTTTGTACATCCTACAAATGAATGTGTTATATTAGCGTTTTGAAACAAACATTTATCGCATCTGGGAGAGACGTTTGGATAAAATTTATTCAACCTCGTTTTTGAATAATATAGTCTATGTAATAATTTGAATTGAATTAAATTATGTCTTGCATTAATAGAACAATTATGTGTGTTCATCAGATACTTTTCCCATCTATCCTTCGAGATCTTTATCATTAGCTCATGTTCCCAATCTTCTCTTAGTGCTTCTGTTGAGGGTAATTCTCTATTTAATATATTATTATAAAAGTATGATATTAGTTTTTGTGAATCAGCCTTAATATTCATTGCTTCTTCTAAAGGGTCTAAAAATATAGTTTGAAATCTATGTATATATTTCTTCATAAAGTCACATATCTGTATATATTTAAAATATTGATTATCCTTCAGTTTAAATTTTAATTTTAAATGTTGAAATGATAACAGTTTGCCCAATTCATACATATCCCCTACTTTCCTAATCCCCAGTCTATCCCATTGTTGATATGTTTTGTCGATGAGAGATGGTTTGAATGCGGGGTTGTTCAATAGTGGGGTTAGTACTGATCGAGTTATATGGTTATATGGTTATATGGTTATATGATTATTTAATTTCAAGGATACTTTTATTTGTTTCCAAATTCTTATTGTATTGTGAATAATTGGGTTCTTCTTATATATTATACTATTCAATTTTATCGGTGAGAGCAAGATCGTTCCTATATCGTGCGGATAGCACTCCTCTTTCTCCATTCTTATCCACTCCAACTGCTGAGTGGAACTATCCAACCAGTACATTATGTTCTTAATATGCACTGCCCAGTAGTAATACATAAAGTTAGGTAATGATAAACCCCCAACTTCTTTAGGTTTACACAAATGCTTTCGTTGAATTCTGTGTGCTCTGTAACCCCATATAAAATTAGTGATAGTAGAATCTAGTTTTTTGAAAAAGTATTTTGGAATATATATTGGGATCGCTTGAAACAAATATATTAATTGTGGTAAGAAAGTCATTTTTATAGCGTTAATTCTACCTATCAATGAGAGCGGGAGCGTTTTCCAAAATTTAAACATATCATTCAGTTTATTTAATAGTGGCATAAAATTGGCACTAAATAATGATTTGTGTCTTCTCATAATTTGAATACCCAGATACTTGAATTTTTCTGTTGCAATTTTGAAGGGGAATTTTAGTAAGTGTCTTGAATCCTGTGGTTTTAAAGACATAATTTCGCTTTTATTCCAATTTATTCTATATCCTGAAAAAGAGCCGAATTCCTCAATTAATGTTAATAATGTGGGGATACTCGTTTGTGTGTTAGTAATATATAAAAGGATATCATCAGCGTATAATGAAATTTTATTCTTTGAGCCCTTAGTGTTATATCCGTGAATATTCGGGTGATTTCTAATCCTTTCGGCCAGCGGTTCTATCATAAGGGCAAATAGCAATGGTGATAAGGCACAACCTTGCCTATTACCCCTTGATAAGTAAAATTTTGGAGATAGCATATTGTTAGTTAATATTCTTGCCGTAGGTCTATCGTAAAGTAGTTTAACCCATCTAATAAAATTCTCTCTCGTATTAAATTTTTGGAGTACCTTGTATAAATACTGCCATTCTACCTGATCAAATTCCTTCTCTGCAACAATTTAAATGTTAAAGGAGATTTATTCAGTTCAGTTCTTTCTTGTTGCATCTCTTGTTGCGTTCGGCTGCTCACTGCGGCTCGATATCTCTTTGCTGTTGATGAAAAACAAAGACACACAATTTTAATATAGACATTATTGAGTGGTCAAACTTTAACATTGAAGAAATTCTGAGAATTGACCTCAGAAGTCATCGTTCAACCAAGCACGCGTTTAATGACAACATTCTTGGTCAATGTTCCATCATTCAGGAAAACTTTGACATTTTCCTTCACCTTTCCTCGGCTAAGAGCCACATATAGTTGTCCATGCTGAGATACCAGTTTCTTCCATGGTTTGTCCTTGTGCTTTATGGATCGTCATAGCAAAACTTGACTGAATTGGGAATTGGCTCCGCTGAAGGGGAATGTCTTCACCTTCTGTCAAATTGAGTGTTATCCAAGGAATGAGAACAATGTCATCTTTGAAGGCTCCCATGCTTCTTGCAATTCTTGCAAAGATCAGATTATTGCAAAGATCAGATTATTGTGTAGATCTTCCACGATCATCCTCGTTCCTTTGCATAGCTTTGGGGGTTCTAAGTTTCTCATTAACATGATTGGAGATGCTTTTTTCAACTTCGATTTGTGTGGTGGTAATCCAGAGATCTCGAGCAAATCGAGGAATTCCGTTGGAAAGTGAGTAGCATTGGTTCCCTGAGTGACAACATTGAAAGAAAAGTATTCTCGGGAAGCATCTGATACATTTAGAATTGATGCTTCTCATGGTATCATTGTGTGGAACCAAGATACAATTGTCAGAGAATAATTCTGCAGGATTGTCAAATGTGCGATAGATGAAATCAATACAATCCTCCAGAGTTTTTGTTGATAGAACCATATCTTGTGACATTTCAATTTCATCGTCTTCGTTCTTTAAAATGTCGTCTTCTCCAACTTTCAACAAAGATTGAGAATAGTCACCTTCTGCACCTCTCAATCGCATATTCGTCTGCAATTGAAACTTGGTGAAAAGTGTCCACAAGTAGGATTTCATGACACAGGAATTTTCAATATCACGATAATTTCCCCTTTTCACTACAGGAAGTAGTTGTCGAAAATCGGCACAACATATGATAGGAATCCAAGTAAAAGACTTAGTGTCGATGCATATATCTTCTGTCCACTGCTTCAAACTCTCCCTGCTAATCATTGGGCACTCATCCCAAACAATGAGTTTCACTTGCCTCATCAAACGTGCTGTGTTCAAATTCTTCTCAATGTTGCAGAATGTATCCTGGGTCCCTTGGATGTGTGTCTTGAATTGAGAATGTGCTGTTCTTCCACCAGGCATTAATGTAGCTGTTATCCCTGAGGATGCAACAGCAATAGCAGCATCACCTTGACTTCTAACTTAGTGATAAATGTTTCTCCCGTTCCTTCTGGTGAATCAATGAAAAACATTGATGGAAGATTCCTTTTCAAGCAGTTGCACACCTGGTCATACACTACTCTCTGCTCAGCATTCAGCAGGAGCTCATTCTCCTCAACATATTGCTGTTGTTCAGTTCTATTGTATTGCAATTCCTGCAGTAATTCTGGATTATCACCATCAGAGTTCCTTGGTTGTGTCAAATAAAAGCATTTCATTGTTTTGTTGTAATTCTCAAGCTTGTCTTGAATATACAACAGAGCCTGATCATGATGCTTCTCTTCAATCATGATATTAGGATCACTCATTAATCTCCGTTCTCTTTCAAGGTAATCTTCAGACATTGAATTCTTGAAGCAATCCCATAATTGTTGAGGATTGTTGACCTCAGTATTCGTCAGCAAAACAACAAACAAATTTCTCATTGCACTGGGAAGTCTTGTCTTCTCAGCATCTTCCATTGTTTGTAGCCAATGGTTGTCAGTCTGCAACAAACCTCTTTCTCTGCAGACGTCTTTGAAGAAAGGATGAATTTCTCCATCATGTGTCTTCAATGAATCGAATGATCCTGGTCCTTTTACGTGATGGAGAAGCAGTCTCAAGTAGTAACCACCTCTTGGAGACACAGTATACACTTGTCGCAGAACGTTGGCTTCAAAGATACCTGGATGATCTTCCACTCTCTTACAAGCCTTCCTTCTTTGCCATCTCCTATTGTTCCATGTGTAAAATCGGGGAACATCAGCTTAGTAGAGTGTTCTTGCTAATGGCTCTTGAGAACACAATGCCATGAATTCAGTTAATGTCGTTCTCGCCATATCATCATTCTTCACTCACTGAGCAGCATTGACTCTGATAACGACTTCTTGTTCTTGTGGTAGATGTACCTAGTGTTGAAAGCCGTCATGTGTGGTATGGCTGCCCAGCCTGCAGCTGTTAGTTTTTCACTCTTTTTTTAATTTTTAGTGAGTTTAGTGTTTTGTTTTTGGAGCTCTAGTCCTTTTTATGTGGGGGGTGGGGGGGGGGGGGGGGGCGGGGGGGGAACTACTTTTCAGAGTCTCTACCTGGTTGGAGAGGCAGCTTTTCTCCGGGCTGCACTTTCGACCCGTCCTCGCGGCCTACCAGCGGGCCTGGAGCGGCGTTTCCTGAGGGGACCGGCCGGTACCTCAGCTTCGGCAGCGGCAGCACAGCAGTGGAGCGCTATTGCGAAGTGGGCGATGCCTTGCCCGGGTTGCCGCGCTGGAGCTCCGGTGAGCTGAAGACCGCCGTTGAAACATCGCGGAGCAGCGAGACTGTGGAGCGATCAGCTGCGGGCGGCGGCGCTGAACTTTACATCGGGAGCCTGGGATCTCTCGCCGAGATCGCCAGAGATGGAGCTCCATCCGGCGCGGCCTTGTTGGCTTCGGAAGCCGTGGTCTCCGGTAAGGGAGCGGCCGTTCCAGGGTTCCCATGCTGCTGAGAGGATTCTCCCGACGCCGGAGCACCATCACCTGGCGACAACGGCCTAGAACATCGGGCCTCCATAAAGGCAACTGTGGAGGCCTCAATAGGCCCGACTATGGGTGGACACGGGATGGGGACTGGACATTGTGCCTTCCCTCATAATGGGAACCATTGTGGGGGGATGTTTTTATGTTTAAATGTCTTTATTACTGTTATGTCTGTATTCTTTCTTTATGTGCTGCATTGGCAAGAAGCATTTCACTACACCTAGGTGTATGTGACAAATAAAATAGTAAGATTAAATGAGAACTTACCAGTTTGAAGTTTGATCTTTATTTTATAAGGAGTAACATTGAGGGATTACGTGAAGACCGCGTCCAGTACGCATGCGTGTCAATCTTCAAAGCAGCGGTGTGAAATCACAGAAAACAGTTGTTGAAATGAACATAGTAAGATAAGAGAACCATAATACCTGTTGAACTTTATGATAGAGGGCTGGGAGCGGAGGGCACGTTATCCCTCAACGTTACTCCTCATAAAATAAAGATCAAACTTCAAACTGGTAAGTTCTCGTTTAATCTTACTATTTTACTTCGGAGTCACATGAGTGACTATGTGAAGATTTTAAAGCTCTGTGATTTCATGCCGTGGAACCAAGTCCAGGCGTCATACTCTGCATCAGTAGGCCAATGATGAGTGAGCATTAAGAATGCATTCAGACATGACATAGATATAGACATGTTGATGCTTTAATGAATAATAGTGGCAATAGTAACCTCCCTCAACCTGGAGGAAGTATGAACCATACCTAACATAGAGTTGGCAAATACCCCTGTTCTGGCAATAGGTTTAATCTGAATATTTGGATAGATCAATAGTTTGACCATCCTGCAACCGCTAGGATGTGGTCCATCCCTGCTGCTGAGGTATAGCGGTCCTGGTGGAGTGAGACTCAATGTCAATGTACACTCCTGTATATGCCAGACCCATATAACCATCTGGAGAAGGTTCGTAGTGATACCTTCTAACAAGATTTTATGTAACTTATAATATTGCTGTCAGTCTATAAAGCTCTTAGGAACCTTGACATACTGGTGTAAATGCGTGATCACACGCAACCCAAGGTCCATGGGGTATGCAACTCTAGTTTGGTCTTGTGCCCCTGTCTATTCTGCTAGATATGATCATCCTATCCAGTGTTGCAATGACTGGACCCATAGCCCTGTACTCGGAGTCATGGCGTAATTACTAGTACGTAAGTATGACCATGGGCAGGGATGTTGCTGATGCCCATCGGTGAAGTGATGTAGTACAATGTTAACAACCCATATCTCTGCGTCCCTAAACCTGGGAGGTTTTAAGCTGACGGTACCTTGATTCTCTGGATATCAGAGGGTGAGAACCGGACAGAGTGGTTTATGTACTCATCAGCCAAATGATTAGGAGGTACTTAAGGCACAGTAATGGAATAGTAACTTAATGTTATAATCCCATAAAACTGAATTTTAATGTGTCAGTCATCCGTGCCGTGTTAAACGTAAGGAAGCATAATCAATGCTTCCCATCTCCTATGCAGATAGCTGCTATATGGTGCTATCCCTGCAATCTGTAGTGAGCACTCTAACGCTCATGGTTTGACAACCCAAGCCGCAGAAACGATCTCTCAGAGTCTGTGAGTCTATGATTGATTATATCATGCAGAGGATGGTTTCAACATCACAACTGAACCAGCATCTTTTTATCCGGAATTAGCCATGTAAGGTTTTATGTTCATTCTTCGCCTCAGCAGGAACCATAGGTGTATAACCCAGGCAGGCACTATGAAAACCCGGAAGCGGGAATCTTGCTGAATTTTGCAAAACCCATCTATTGAGGCCAAATGGAGGAAGACATAAAAGAACATTCCTTCCTAGTGTAGCGAGAATGCACCCTTCGCCACTGTATGCCTCGTTCTCTGTTAATTGAAACTGGATGCAAGCAACTCAATAGTTAGTATTCTATCAATCCACATTGTCAATAAATACTTTGTGATCACACATTCATTCTGTGTTGTCATTGATTTTGCATAATAATACACCAGTGCTAAATGCGGTTTGGTAAAACTATCACCGGATACTTTGATTTGATTGTACCTTTGTGATTAACATATACCACCTCTAAAGTGTATCACCTTGGACTTGTGCATGCCTTATATGCATATCTACACATTCTTTAATGCCCAGAATGCACCTGGTGTCCATTGGCAGTTGATACCATTACTGAACACTTGATAATTCATGCTTATCCCATCTGCCTCCGTAACTAGAGATGGTATTAGTAAATTACCCATCTTTGGGCAATAGCATCAGTTTGGAAATGACTGAAGATTTACAGATAAGAGGTTTTAGTGGAGCAAAGCTGTCCATCATAGTGACTTTGATTGTTTCACCTAAAAATAGCAGAGGTCTAATTTTTATCTCAGAGCTGATCCCAGACCAATAAATGGATGATTGTATCCCAACAATCAATAGTTTCAGTTGGTATCAACTTAATTTAAATTTAACTGGACGGGTGTGAACCAATTCCTCAAATATAGCTATGTGGCTGATAAGGCTAATTTAGTAAAATACAGTATGTTCAATATCATCCAGATTGGCCATGCTACTTATTTGTTAGCTCTGTGCAATCGAAGCACTGATAGTAGTGATTTGGTAAATAATCTGGAAACTGGAGTTAGCCCATTGTAACGCTACTGAGTGTATCGTTGCCTCTTCCAGTTAAATTTCAAATATCTTCAACCCTGTGAGTGGAAATGATCACATGGAAGTTATTCAGAAAAATCTATATTGCACATGCGGTTTGAGGCTGTTGACAATGATCAGTCCACATCCCATTCATGTGAGCCTTGTCTTGAAAGGCAACTCCAACCATACCTGTGTGCAGTATAAACTAATCTAGTGTTATCTCAAACCAGTGTAAATATTCAAACCAGTTTAATATTACCAACTTGTATCCGTGACTGGAGACATCATCGATGAGGTTCCATACCTTTATCTGAATGGGAGGACTTATGCAACCCGACCAGGAGCTGCCTCAAACATGTGTGCATGATTACATCTGCTCCTGGAGGTAGAGGAGCTCGTGTACGAGGTTGGCGCATCTTCCAACGAAGGCCGTTCTGGGCTGTGGCCTAAAAAAGACCTTTGTCCTGGTTGTACGGCCTTCAAGCTTTCACCAGCTTCAGTTCATCTTGGTTTGCTGGTGGGTGCGTAGGGGTGCTGCCGTCGAAGATGTGAGGTCTTGCGTGATGATGTGGCCTTCCTGAACCAGACGCCACTCGTCGAGCTCCTGCTGCTGGTAGTGTTGTTCCTGCACCCCCTGCACACTTGTGGTTTCTTCAGCCAAACCCCTGTCTTCAGAGTCAGCCCAGAAGTGACTCCTAATACACCCCCCTGTCGAGGGAGTTGCATTATGCAGCCCTCAATAAAGTGCTGCTATGGGCGTCCAAGTACCCCCTGGTGACTAGGCTCCATATACCGGAGCATGTCACATTGGAGCTTCTGATCCATCAACCGCTCCATGCGGGATATGCGATCACAGTTGCTCCCGCCGGCGTCCATTCCTGTAACATATTCTTACAAAACAGCACACAACGACCTTCGAGTAAGGAATTTACCTGCATGTCCTTTTAAAACCTTCTGCTGCGGGGCGACACTCCTCCCGAGCCTGGTCTCGTGGTCGTGGTTTGTTACAGGTGTGGTTCCTCTGTGGTCCTTGTAGAAACACTCCATTGCGGGTTATTTCTCCCCCCCAGCTTTTTCTTCGCGGTCCCTTATAACAGGGCTTCTCCACTGTGTTCTCCAGCTGGGGCTTTCTTCGACTGCCATCGGACATTCCAGCGCAGGCACATCTCTCCAGCATGGCCCGTCTGCAATTCCACCTGATGCCAGCAGATGTCGTTGTAGTTCAGTCCAGCCAACTTCACCTGCAGTTCCACCAGATGCCAGTTGGTGCTATTATCACCGCTGCTTGGGAGCTGCAGCCGGGCAATGTCGCCCACCCTGTTTATTCCCGGGGACGCAGGGGCCGGTCGTCAGTGATTCCTTCGTTAGCCGGCAATATTCATTGCGTCTTCGCCTGGGATCACCGCACCGGGGGTCGATTCCTCATGGACACCCGTGTGGAAGTGAGTGTTCTGCCTCCCTCCATTGCTGACATCCGTGTGGGCAAACGCAGCCCCCTCCTCACCGCAGCGAATGGGAGCGCTATTCACACCTACGGAGTTGCACCATCTCCCTCAACTTTGGCCTCAGCTCCTTTTCATCGAAGTTCATCATCGCCGACGTTTCCCCAGCCGCTGCTGGGCTCCGACTTCCTTTGAGCCCATTCACTGCTCGTGGATGTCAAGCGGCGGCGCCTGGTGCACTCCGTCACGCTGGAGCCGGTCTTCCTCCGCATTGGTGATGCGGTTGCATGACCTGATGGCCCCCTGTCGTCCGTGGATGCGACTTTCGCGTGTATCCTGGCGGATTTTCCGGACATCCTCGAACCCCACATCCGCCCCTCCACCCCCAAGCACGGGGTGGAGCACCATATTCTGACTACTGGCCCGCCTGTGCATGCCCGGGCGCGTCGTCTGGAGTGGGAGCATGTGACGCGTGGGAGGAGTTCTGCCTGATGGAGGCGATGGGCATCGTGTGCCCCCCGATAGCCCATGGGTGTCACCGCTCCATATGGTCCCCAAAGCGGGAGGGGGCTGGCGCCCGTGTGGGGATTACCGTCGTCTGAATGATGCGACCGTCTTCAACTGGTACCCGGTCCCGCACATTCAGGGCTTCAATGCCCATCTGCCGGGAGCTTCGGTGTTCGCCAAGTTGGACCTCGTGCGAGGGTACAACCAGATTCCCTGATGATATCCCTAAGACGGCAATTAATTACACCATTTGGACTGTTTGAATTTTTGCGGATGTTGTTTGGGTTGAAGAACGCCGCACAGGCCTTCCAGCGGTGTCAGCGCCTCAGTGACTATGGGTTGGCTATCAACCCGTCCAATTGCTGTTTTGGGATGACGGCCATCGACTTCCTTGGCCACCACGTAACTCCACAAGGTGTGGTGCCTCTTCCGGCCAGGGAGGATGCTGTCCGCTGGTTCCCCCGTCCGACCACAGTTAAGGGCCACCAGGAATTCGTGGGGATGGTTGGGTTTTATCACCATTTCTTGCCTGCGGCGGGTGCAATCATGCGCCCGCTTTTCCACCTGATCGCTGGTCATTGCAAGGAGGTTGAGTGGTCCGAAGAAGCAGCAGCAGCCTTCGAGAGTGCTAAGGAGGGCCTGGCTGGGGCCACGATGCTCGTCTACCCACTGGAGGATGCCCCGACCGCCCTGACGGTGGACGCTTCAATAGACAATAGACAATAGGTGCAGGAATCGCCATTCAATGTGATCATGGCTGATCATCCTCAATCAGTACCCCGTTCCTGCCTTCTCCCCATATCCCCTGACCCCGCTCCGCTTCTGAGTTTGCGCTTGGGGCAGTGTTAGAGCAGCTCGTTGACGGATGCTGGCGGCCACTCGCATTCTTCAGCAGGCATCTCAATGGTGCTCAGCGCCGTTACAGCACTTTTGACCATGAGCTCCTTGCCCTGTACCTCGCCATGCACCACTTTCACTGTTTCCTGGAGGGGAGGACTATTACTGCATCACAAGCCGCTAACTTTCACGTTTGCCAAGGTTTCAGACCCGTGGTCTATGCGGCAGCAGAGCCAGTTGGTGTACGTGGCGGAGTACACCACCTCCATCCGTTTCATCGAGGGCAAGTACAATAGGGTGGCCGACGCCTTTTCGCGACTTGCGGTTCATGCCGTTCTCCAAGTCGCTGAGGGTATTGATTATTCCGCCCTGGCAGCTGCACAGCTGGTCGACGAGGAAATGGCCGCCTATCGCACGACGGTATCGGGCTTACAGTTGGAGGACGTTGTCTGTGGTCCTGGGGGCGCAACGCTGCTGTGCGATGTCGCCACTGGACTTCCACAACACATCATCCCCGTCGCGTGGTGGCGCAGGGTGTTTGAGGTGCTCAACGGCTTGCGCATCCCTCCATCCGGGCGACAACGGCCCTTGTAGCCTCCCGCTTCATGTGGCACGGGCTGCGGAAGGAGGTTGGACATTCGGCGCGCGCCTGCATCCCGTGTCAAACCGCCAAGGTGCAACAACACATGCGTGAGCCGTTGCAGTTCACCATCCCTCGGCAGTGGTTCGACCACATTCACGAGGACATCGTGGGGCTGCTGCCGTGGTCCCGGGGCATGACCTACCTATTCACCGTGGTGGACCGCTTCACGCAGTGGCCTGAAGCCATTCCGCTGGCTGATTGCTCAGCTGAATCGCCCGGTTCCGGATGCCACTGGACATAACATCCGCCCGGGGTCTCAGTTCACGTCGGAACTGTGGTCGGCATGGCACGCCTCCTGGGGGTTTGCCTACACCACACGACGGCGTACCACCCGCAGGCGAACGGCCTGGTAGAGCGGTTTCACCATCAACTCAAGGATGCCCTGAAGGCACGGCTCAATGATCCAGACTGGGTGGACGCTCTGCCGTGGGTTTTGCTGGGGATCCGCACTGCACCAAAAGAGGACTTGGCCTCCTCCTCCGCCTCCTCCTCCGCCGAGTTGGTGTATGGCTCTCCGTTGATGGTCCCTGGGGAGTTCATCCCGCCGGCACGTGGCCAGGTGGAGCAGCCTTCGGACGCTCTGCAACGTCTTCGGCAGGGTGGGAAAGCTGGCGCCGGTGCCCACATCTCGTCATGGGTCCTTCCGTCTGCACGTTCCCTCTGCCAGTTCAACTTCATGCCCAGGGATGCTCATCGGACACCTCTCCAGCGGCCGTACGAGGGTCCCTTCCGAGTCCTGGAGCATGGCTCATCTACTTTCGTCCTGGAAATAGGGGGTCGGCGTGAGACTGTGTCGGTTGCGCGGCTGAAGCCGGTGCATATCGACATTGATAGGCCAGTGCTGGTAGCGTGGCGCTGCAAGCGATGGCGCACTCCATCTGGGGTACCTCCTCCACTGGCTACTCCATCCCCTGCATCTGTTGCTCGGTTGCCCGTTCCTGTGCCGGGCATAGTGCGCACCCGGGCTGGTCGCTGCGTGCGCCCTCCTGTCCGTTTCGTACCTCTGGTTCTTGGGGGGGGGGGGTCCTGTGGCAGTCCCTGGGGGTTAGGCCACTCCTTGGGTCATCCCCCTTGGCTCTTGAGGGATAGGGACGATTGTCTGGCCACAGGGTTGCCCAGGAGCTGCTCGCGGGCATTCTGTATGTTTGCCATGATTCATTAAATGACTTCTGAACTTGCCTGCCGTCTGGCTTTTTCCTGACCTCATCCAGGCCACTACACTGCCAGTCAAGTACTGTGTAATTTTGTCATACCTGTTAACTCCAAAAACAGCTTGATCACTTCCCTTTAAGGTGTACTTGATGACGTATTTGACCAAATTTACAGAGGAGCATATCTCAACGTTGATGTGACATTTGAACAACTTCAACAGTTGATTATTATAGGGCACCACCCAATCAGAAGTGATAGGTCGATGCTGGTGTTCCTCTTGATGTCCCTGAAATCCTCCATTGTCTGGAAATCTTCTCATTTACAGAGGATATGAATCATATCCACATTTTGTCCTCTCGAAAAATGGCTTTGGGAATCTCTTACTGCAACCTCATTCCTTCCAACATGGAGAGGTGTGGTTGCAGAATGGTCCATGAATCATGTGCTTGAGTACCAATTCATGCAGCTCAGAGTCTACTTGCGGGTCTGGTATTTCAGCTTGCACAAATCTGTCAAAATGTTTTGGTCTTGGCTTATTCATTTCTTCAAGCCACAGCAGACAGTGCAAATGAGGCAGGCCTCTCTTCTGATATTCCACAATTGAACCAAAAGCTATACAGTTGAGGCCATATAGTCCAGTGAGGTACTTGATGAATAGCTTTCTGTTCAGATCGAATATTCTTGCAATCAAGTCTGGTCTATCACACGACTGCTGATTGTGAAAGAGGCACTGTCGCATCTCACTCCACTTGCAAGTAACCGTAATGAAGAATGAAGCATTGCAATACTTCCGAACGTATATCATGGCGTCCTGGCATCGTTCCATCATGTATCTTGGTCCACCGACAAATGTCGAGAAGATGATGAGTGTAATGTATTCATGCATATTCATGTATATGCTAATGGTGTTGTATATAAGTAGGGAATGGTGGGTAATAAACTCTCTTGTGACCCAGCCAGCCTGCGTGTAAGTTGTTATTCATTCTGAGCTTTGAACTACCCTGCAAAACCTGTTTCTTGAGAGCATCTTTGACAACTCTAACAGACCTTCCGCCGCCCCGTTAGATGCTGGATGGTATGGGGGAACAAGTATGTGTTTTACACCATTCCGCTGCATGAACTCTTTAAACTGTTCTGAACGAAACTGAGGTCAGAAACAAGTTCTTCCGATAAACCATGGCATGCAAAAATTGATCTAAACGCATCTATGGCACACTCAGTAGTAGTGCTTGACCCCATATGTTTAACCTCAATCCATTTGGAATGACTATCTACTAGCACCAGAAAGTGATCATTACCCTTTTCGCAAAAATCTACATGAACTCTGTGAAAAGGTCTACTTGGCCATGAGCAGGGTTGCAGTGGTGTTTTTGGTGGTTTACTCCGGCAATTTTGGCAGACGCTACATTTGCTCACCAGTGACTCGATGTCACTGTCAATACCAGGCCAATACACAAAACCTCTGGCAGTTGACTTCATGCTTACTATGCCAGGATGTTCAGCGTGAAGTTCGTTCATAATTTTGTTTCTCAAAGACTCTGGTACAACCACTCTGTAACCCCACTTAATGCATCCCTGCTCGCATGATCATTCATGGCGTCGATTATGGAAAGGCTTCAGCTCTGAGTTCAGAACTGAGTTCAATCCACTATCGATTTCAGTCCAACCATTCAATGTCTGTTCATAAACCCACTTCAGCACATTGTCTTTCTTTGTTTCTGCTGCAATTTCTGCAGTGTGTAGATTGAGTTCTCGCTTCCCACGTCAGAGTTCTCATGGGGCAACCGGGACAACGCATCTGCAACTGCGTTGCACTTGGAGCTTCTGTACTCCACCTTGTAGTCATACTGGGACAGCAAAATTGTCCAGCGCCACATCTTTGATGCCGCCATGGAAGGTATAGTAGACTTGGGACCAAGTATCACTAATAGTGGCTTGTGATTAGTTACCAGGGTGAATGGTCTGCTGAGAAGAAACTGATGGAATTTCTTGATTCCGAACACGATGCTGAGTGCTTCCTTTTCTATCTGCGCATAGTTGCGTTCACTCGGTGACAGGGTGCGGGATGCAAAAGCAATAGGCTTTTCCTGTCCGTCATTCATTACGTGGGAGATCACTGCACCTACACCATAACTTGAAGCATCACAAGCAAGTTTCATCTCACGTGTCGTATCGTAGTGAACAAGACGTTTGTCACTTGTCAAGTTTTCCTTGCAGATGTCAAATGCACGTTGCTGTTCCTTTCCCCACGTCCATTTCACATCTTTTTGTAGCAGATGATGAAGTGGCTTTAGCACAGTTGCTAAATCTGGAAGGAATCGTGCATAGAACTGCACCATCCCAAGGAATGATCGTAGCTCTGACACATTGTTGGGTTTTGGAGCATTCACAATTGCTTCAACTTTCGCTTTCACTGGGCGAAGTCCGTTGGCGTCTACTTTGAGTCCAAGGTAGACCACCTCTGACTGCGCAAATGCACATTTACTTTGACATTGTGGCAGTTCAGTCGTGTGAGAACTTGCTCTGGGATTTCCAGATGTTCTACCATGCCTTCTGTGAATATCAATAGGTCATCCTGGTTGCACACACAGTGTGGAATGCCTTGTAACATTTTATCCATGACAGACTGAAACATTTTCGGGGAGGATTTCACACAATAGGGCAGCTTTGTATATGAATACAAGCCCTTATGTGTGTTCCTTCGCTCCATAGATGCTGCTGCACCCGCTGAGTTTCTCCAGCTTTTTTGTGTACCTTTGATTTTCCAGCATCTGCAGTTCCTTCTTAAACCCTTATGAGTGTTGATAGTCAAGTACTGCTGACTTTCCTTGTCAACATTGAGTTGGGCGTAAGCGTGAGACAAATCCAGTTTAGTGAAGACTCTTGCGTATAGATCTTGTG
Source organism: Amblyraja radiata (assembly GCF_010909765.2). NCBI lineage: Eukaryota > Metazoa > Chordata > Chondrichthyes > Rajiformes > Rajidae > Amblyraja > Amblyraja radiata. The sequence continues at coordinate 60,987,738 of NC_045968.1, forward strand.
AGGTTGGTAACGGATATTGTTCGTCATCAACGGCTTGGTTGATTGTGACTTTGTAATCACCACATAGTCAAACAGTTTTATCAGCCTTGGGTACGGCCACAATTGTCGTTGCCCAGTTACTCTGGTCTGTCTTCACAAGTACTCCATTACGCTCTAATCTGTCAAGTTCTACCTCCACTTGTTGCTTTAGTGCATATGGTACAGGTCTTGGTCGACAATACACAGGCCTCAGATCTTGCTTGAGTCGAATGTGTGCAGAGTACCCTGTTATTCCCGTGTCACTGTCAGCAAAAATGTTTGCATGTTTGCTCATGACGTTTTCAAGACGTGATTTGGACAAATTGACGCTGAAAATGTTCTTCCAGTCTAATTCTATTCTACTCAGCCAATCCTTTCCAAGGAGGGTTGGTTTATTTCTATAGCTGGCCACTATGATGGGCAGTGTTACTGACTGACCATTATGCTGAACTTTACAGTTCATTTGTCCACAAGTCTCCAAAACTTCGCCCGAGTAGGTTCTCAGCTTGGCCTTACTCTCAAACAATGGTATCTGTGTGAACTTTGTTTCGTACAGATCTTTGCTCATGACCGAACAATCTGCTGCCGTGTCAATACACATATCGATTAACTGTTTATTAATCAATAGTTTAGTTTGAAAGTCCTTGCCTTGGCTGGTTGTAGGCTTATCGATGTTGGTTGCATAAATGGTGTACAACCTATGTTCATTTCCATCTGAGTTCATCTCAAAGTTGTGAACTCCTCTTCGGTGTTGTTGCTTGATTCCCGCAGATTGTTGGTTTCCTGTTTTAAGCTTGGCCCGACATGCTGAGGCGATATGGTCTTTCTTCTGGCAGTTATAGCACTTGGCCATTTTGAACTGACAAAATTGGGATGAGTGATTACCGTTGCAACGATAACAACTGGCTGAACTTGGCTCCCCGCCATACTTTGGTTTTGGTTTAGCGCCTCTTAGTTTGGCCATAGGCACTGCCTTGTGACTGTAAATGGCTACTGCAGTTCGTGGTGGACAAAACTCGCGAGCATTCTTTGATGCCATCATCATTGTGGTAGCAATCTTGCATGCTTTCTCGAATGTGAGATCTGGAGTGTTCATCAGTTTAGACTGAATTCGTTCATCCACTAGACCACAAACAAATCTGTCTCGTAGTGCTCGTCCAAGAAAGGTTCCAGTTACAGTGTAAACTTAAGTTTTTCAAGGCAACAATGTACTCATTGATTGTCTCATTCTGCTTCTGGTTTCTAGTGCCAAATTTATAGCTTTCTGCAATTTCTAGAGGCTTTGGGTTGAAGTGCTCCTCCAACTTCTTTATAAAGTCATTGAATGGCACGTCTTTTGCCTTTAAGGGTGCAAGGAGATTCACGAGTGTGCCGTACATTTCAGGACCGATCTCCGTGAGCAGAATCATTTTTCATGTGTTCGCAAATGGCCTTATTTGTTTCAGTCACTATCTCTCCTTCACCACTAATCTCCAATATATTGTTTGCCGTGAAAAACATATTTGCTCTCTCAATATAGCAGCTGAATGGCTCTCTACATTTGTCAAAAGTGCCAAGGTTCCCAATGTAGCCTGTGGACGTTGCCATCGTGTCGTTCTCTTTTTCTTTTAAATAAAAGGTTCGTTCAAAACCCCAAATTCCTGTCTGTTCTGGTGTAACAATTCACCTAAAACTTAGCTGTACAAAGACTATTCAGCTTGAGGAATTTGACAAAAAAAAACTCAGTCTAAAATCTTATACACTCCCAAGGACGAAATCTTGCCGCATAGACACAACATAGAGATAGCCTGACAAACTCTTGCCGATTTATCCAGCTGCTGTTTTAAACTACAGTCCCCTGCATAGACAGATCTGCAGGCCTCTCATGTCCAGCTCGCAAACAACTGCGACACAACTCCGTATTTACTGTTTAAACTGTTAAACAATACTGCGTGTTGCAAAACAGTCCTGCACTGTATTTAAAGGATGAGTTCACAAACTCTATCCCATCCTCATCGCCAATTTTGTTATATTCCGGACGGCAGAATGAATAACAACTTACACGCAGGCTGGTTGGATCACAAGAGAGATTTATTACCCAACATTCCCTACTTATATACAACACCAACTCATTAGCATATACATGAATATGCATGAATACATTACAATGTGCTTTCTGATGTTTTCTAAATCATCATTATCGTTTAATGCATCCGTGAGGCCTCTGTAAGTTGTTGATCTCAACGATGCTTGATTCATGCAAATATAATTGAGCCTATCAGTCTGATTCTTAGCTGCCATAGCATCCACATATTGTTCAAAGAGTCATCCTCCTCTCATCCAAGAGCCATTCAAAAGGTGGTTTAATTCATTATCATAATTCATAATCCTATAGGCATAATTTCACATTGCTGTCAATTTCTTGTGTTGACCTCATTTGAAGTTGGTGATGCCATCCGTCATCTCCATGTGGAAAGAAAAGGACGTATTGAAAACTACCTTACGACCTATGAGACTCTTAAATGATTTTCAGGCCTCCTCCTCTTTCTTTCAAGATAATGTGCCGTGTCTGAGGGTCATTATCTTTTGGTATTATAACGGCAACTTCGTTGACAATTTGTGTGCTAAACCGCCTTTTGTGTTCCAATGCAAGCCGACGTTCTGGATGAATGACGATTGATGCCTCTGGGAACGTGTGGATGGAAGGACCCATGATGAACAGGCGCCAGCTTGCCCGCCGTGTGAACAGGCGCCAGCTTAGCCACCGTCTGCCGAAGACGTTGCAGAGCGTCTGAAGGTTGCTCCACATTGCCCCGTGCTGGCGGGATGAACTCCCTGGGCACTGTCAAGGGGGACCCATACACCAACTCGGCTGAGGAGGAGGCCAAGTCCTCCTTGGGTGCGGTGCGGATCCCCAGCAAAACCCACGGCAGAGCGTCCACCCAGTCGGGATCATTGAGCCGTGCCTTCTGGGAATCCTTGAATTCTTTTCTTTACGATTTTAAATGTTTCAATGTAAGGGTTCTTTTGTCTTGTTAAGTTTTCAAGCATTGTAACAATTTCCCTTTTAATACCAGCATTTCGCAATGTACCCATTCGCAATTCACTGCTGTCTTGGGGGTCCATAAAATAGATCTGCAACAATTAATTTTGCTGTCAAGAATTGAGTAGGTCAGGCATCAAATAATCATGGTAATGATGAATCTGGCCTTGATTGATCACTGAAGGATTCCATCCGGGTGGCACCACTTCCTTGGTACCGAATGACGTCATTTGAAAGAGACAGTTGTATTGTCTAATATTCTTTCTGAACTCGTTTGCTTGTGGTGTGTCATAAGTATACAATCTCATTTCATCAGGTAGTGCCCGCAGAGGAGCAATGTTTACCTGACCCTTCATGCAGCAAAAGTTGGCGGTTTCTCCAGAGAAACGGCATGCTCGACACTGAGGGAAAACCTTGGTCATTACACCAACATCAGGAGAAAGATTTCTCCTTGCGAGTTGTACATTTCGTCTTGTTGTATCTCTGGTCCGCTGTTCAGCCAGTCTTCTAGTTTTTTCATCTCCCATCTATTCATGCCATCTTCGTTGCATTCTTTCTTGTTGATCCTTGAGACGCTAACTTCTTCTTTGTAGCGTCTCTTCATCCCTTCTACGTTGGGTTCTTTCTCGTTGATCCTTGAGATGTGCAGTTCTTTTTGGTTGCGCCTCCTCATCCTTTCTTTTTTGCGTTCTTCCTCGTTGATCCATTGAGCTCTCTCTTGTTGCGTCTCTTGTTCCCTTCTGCTTCTTGATGCTTCTCTGTGTCCCTTTGCATTATTTCTTGACCATCCTGCAGCTGTTTTTCTCCCTCTTCTTGGCATGATGTTAAACAAAGCAGGCAAAACACAATTTCAGTTGTTAACTAAGTTGGACCCGTCTGGTCCCTCACACAATAGGTCTGGTCCATCAACACAATTGTAGGAGGGGATTGGGTCGGGGGGGTTGTGTGGGGCAGGTGGGGTTGTGGGGGAATGTTGTGAGGGGGAGGGTGTGAGGGATGAGGGGGTTGTGAGGGGGTAGTGGTGTGGGGGTAGTGGGGGGTTGTGGTGGGTCTTGTGGGGGGTTGTGGGTGGAGGAGTGTGGAGGTGGGTGGGGTGTGGGCAGGGGGATTAGGGTGTGTGAGCAGGGGGCTTGGGGGAGCAGGGTGTGTGGGTGGATGGCGGATAGAGCTATGAGAAAAGATGGGGAAGAGCCATCGGGGAGAGATGGGGGTATCATGGGGGAGGGGGGCAGGAGCCAGCGAGGGGGCACTAGAGCTGGCGGTGCGATGTGGACTCACAGCAGGCACTGGTCACTGATCGATCTCCTCTGCCGGGATCAGAGTCTCCGCTTTCCGTTTGGCGACATTTCTGACTGCGTAACGCTGCGCCGTGCCGCTTACGGTCCCTCCGAAAATTGTGTCAGGTTGGAGACCTCTGTTGGCCATCCTCAGCTCCAGTAAAGACACGATGGCGCAGGAAGGGGCGGACCATCCCGGGAAGTGACAGGAGAAAAGACCAATCCACGCGGCGCTGACTGGCAGGAGAGATTGATCTGTGCATGTGCAGTTTTTAAGATTTTAAAACCTCACTAACTCTTACAATCTTCCACCGATTAGAACCAAACTTGGTGCACATGCAGCACAGGAGAACGTCGAGTGAGCTGGTGAAAAATCGTAGTGCTGTCGTGTACCATTTTTGCGCAAATAGAAAGACCCCGCAAAATGGAAGATAACAAGATCAGAGTTTTGGATGGATTGATGGGAGCAGGTACTGTCGTGGTTTACCAGACTCAAATTAAAGATAAGATGACACAGACACTGAGAATTCTTCAAGAAGATGAGAAGCCTTTAATTTGCACAAATCTCTGCCTGGGACATTCAGAGATAGTACAGCTCGGCCACTCTCCAAATGTTCTCTGATCCATAATTTCAAGCAGCATTTTATTATAATTTCAAAGGTCAAAGGTTATTTATTGGTCACATACACCTAGGTGTAGTGAAATGCTTCTTGCCAATGCAGCACATAAAGAAAGAATACAGACATAACATTAATAAGAGATTTAAACATAAAGAACATCAGTTCTTATCTTTGGCTGCTTAGCATACATGTTTTTACTAACTTTAACCTCTCACTATCCTTGCCCTTTATCTCCAATCTCTGAGTTACCATGGTGTTCTAACTGAAGCAAAATAAACTAAACAATAACATGTTTTTGGGCCTTGACTTCTGATCACATAAAAATAACTGACATCTGCGAGCTTTACTAAATGTTTTGAAACATATTGGTAAAATTTACATTCTATATAACTTCTATATAACTTCCTTCTCTGAGACTTTACAAAGTCTCAAAAGACAAAGAAAACTACACACACATTCCCCAGGTCTAATCACTCATATAGCCCTAAAATGCAGGCTTGTTTAATTAATTTTACGTAATGCTGTGTAATGTTCTTTCTCTGGCTCCTTGAGAAACTAGGCCAAAAACCCACCCCCATTACGTGAGGCAGGAAAAAAGACCCAGCTTCCCTTACAGGCTACATCTAACATTTTCCTAACAGTTCTTCTTCATCGTAGTAGTATTCTATCACCCAGGTCCACTTTCCTTTAGGGCCGGATTCGTCTGCACCCGTTATCATTGGCAGTTGTTTCACAATATCTTTCACCAGGAGGGACTTAATACAGGGGAAAGCACAGCACAATATTATTGCCACTGCATGTAGTACGACCCCAATGGTCAGACCAATTTTGAATCAGCTATTCTCCCCAAATCCCCCAACATCCTCTCCAGCCACCCACACAATTGATGTCTTAACCCTTCGTTTCGTTTAACCTTACTCCTTAGGTTTTTAACTTATCCATGGTTTTAGTGAAAGACCCCTCTGAGCTAGTATTATTATGTATGAAATTGAAACATTGTTCCCCAAACAAGACACATACACCTGTTATTCTGACCTTATTTACACCAATTTCATATTCACTAATGTCTCAAAAAAAAACTCACATTATCTTAACCATATAACAATGACAGCAATGAAACAGGCCACCTTTACCCTTCTAGTCCTTGCAGAACACTTACTCCCACCTAGTCCCATCTACCTGCACTCAGGCCATAACCCTCCATTCCTTTCCCATCCATATACCTATCCAATTTATTTTTAAATGATAAAATCGAACCTACCTCCACCACTTCCACTGGGAGCTCATTCCACACAGCTGCCACTCTCAGTAAAGAAGTTCCCCTTCTTGTTACCCCTAAACCTCTGTCCCTTAATTCTCAAATCATGACCTCTTGTTTCAATCTTCCCTACTCTCAACGGAAAAACCTTATCTACTTCAACTCTGTCTATCCCTCTCATCATTTTAAAGACCTCTATCAATTTTAAAGACCTCTTAACCTTCTTCCTCTCCAAATAATAAAGACCTAACTTGTTCAACCTTTCTCTGTATCTTAGTTGCTGAAACCCAGTCAACATTCGATTTAATCTCCTCTGTACTCTCCCTATTTTGTTGACATCTTTCCTATAATTTGCCTACAAAAATTATACACCATACTCCACAATTGACCTCACCAATGCCTTGTACAATTTTAACATTACATCCCAACTTCTATACACAATGCTCTGATTTATAAAGACCAGCACACCAAAAACTTTCTTTATCACCCTATCTACATGAAATTCCACCTTCAGGGAACTATGCACAGTTATTCCTAGATCCCTCTGTTCAACTTCATTCCTCAATTCACAACCATTTACCATGTACGTCCAATTTTGATTTGTCCTTCCAAGATGTATCACCTCACACTTATCAACATTAAACCCATCTGTCGTCTTTCAGCCCACTCTTCCAAATGACCTAAATCTCTCTGTAGACTTTTAAAATCTACTTCATTATTCACAACAACACCTATCTTATTACCATCTGCATACTTATTAATCCATTTTACTACACCAACATCCAGATTATTGATTCACATGACAAACAACAGTGGACCCAACACAGATCCCTGAGGTACCCCTCTAGTCACTGACCTCCAACCTGACAAACAGCCATCCACCATTATTCTCTGTCATCTCCCATACAGCCACTGTTTAAGCCATCTTTCTACTCCTTACTAAACCTTCTTAACCAACCTTACTTCCTTATTGAACCTTGTTAAAGGCCTTACTGAAATTCATCTAGACAATATCCACCACTTTACCCTCATCAATTTCCCTAATAACCTCTTCAAAAAATTCAAGATTAGTCAAATATGACCTTCTAATCACAAATCCATGCTAATTCTTTCTAATCCTACCCTATTTATCCAAATTCCTATATATATTATCTTTAAGTATCCTTTTCATTATTTTGCCCACCACTGATGTCAAACAACGTTCTTGTTAAAACACTACTCTTTTCTCACTTCTTTGTCCTCCTGTTCACTTACCTCAGGGCTATTATCTATTCGTACCTGCGGGACAGCCCTCATGTAATGATTGAAATGGTACCAGGTATATCAACCTTCTACCTGAACATCGGTCGGTGGTTTGGAAAGCTCATACATACACCTTGTCTTCAGGTTTAAAGGGTCCTTCCTCCTGGTCCACCTCCAACAGCTTTTACTTTACCTGTTCATAAATAGACTTGTATATCATAATTAACTGTTGCATATACTTCTTAAATTCTATCTCTAATTGTTCCAAACTCGGTCCCTTGTAGGGAACTCTCCATTGTGCCACCTACATAGGTCGGCCAATAAACATCTCATGTTTTGGTCGCCTAATTATAGGAAGGGTGTCAACAAAATAGAGAGAGTACAGAGGAGATTTACTAGAATGTTGACTGGGTTTCAGCAACTAAGTTACAGAGAAAGGTTGAACAAGTTAGGTCTTTATTCTTTGGAGCGCAGAAGGTTAAGGGGGGACTTGATAGAGGTCTTTAAAATGATGAGAGGGATAGACAGAGTTGACGTGGATAAGATTTTCCCACTGAGAGTAGGGAAGTTTCAAACAAGAGGACATGACTTGAGAATTAAGGGACAGAAGTTTAGGGGTAACATGAGGGGGAACTTCTTTACTCAGAGAGTGGTAGCTGTGTGAAATGAGCTTCCAGTGAAGGTGGTGGAGGCAGGTTCGATTTTATCATTTAAAAATAAATTGGATAGTTATATGGACGGGAAAGGAATGGAGGGTTATGGTCTGAGTGCAGGTAGATGGGACTAGGGGAAAATACGTGTTCGGCACGGACTAGAAGGGCCGAGATGGCCTGTTTCTGTGCTGTAATTTTTATATGGTTATATATAGTTATGTGGTGTTATGTGGGTTATTCGGTTAGTTTGCATGCAACATCTCTTCAGTGCCAATGGCAGGGCATCAATTCAATTCAACTTTGTAATTACACAAATCTTATTTATATTAACCTTCAATGTTCCATTTATTCTTTCCACCATGCCTGTGACTGCAGGTGTTACACACCCAAATCTGTGTTTTACTCTAAGGGCCTATATCGCCAACTTGACTACTCCTTAAATGAAAACAATCCGTTGTCAAAGCTGATTTCTGTAGGTCTACCAAACCTCTTAATTACCTTATTCATCATAAACGACACTACAGTGCTCATACCTAAATCTATTCAAACTTACCCTAGACGTAACAACAGCTTATCACATGGCATGCCATTGCTTATTACATTGTTCGCATCCTTTTATACCATCCATCTTCAGTAGTTCTGTCAGTTTAGTGGTTCCTATCACTTTCACCAACAGTGCCTTCAAATCTCCCATAGCCAACAATCGTCCCACGTTCCCTCCTCCAAAGCCCTAATCCATTTCCTCCCCCATCAGGGATATAGGGTGAGGTATTTTTTAGCCCTTTCAGTTTATGGGTGCCCCAAGGGATAATCTGTGTCTGTCCTGCTCTTTTCTTTTTAAAGCAGTCTCATCAATTTATCCCTATGCTTCACACTTTAAGCCTTCTTTCTTATTCTAAACTCAATCTCTTGCTTCTCAAATATTCTAGCCTCCTTGCAAATTCAATCACCTTTCTTTTTAAATCTTCCACTGACTCCTCCTGCTTTATTACTTTCACACCTGTCGTTTCCTACTTCTGTTATCTCCTAACTGCCTCTCTCTCCTTTCTTTCTAAACTGCCTAAGTGTATTGAATTCCTTTCTTTTCCGCTTTTCCCACTTTTCCAACTTATCTGTGGCCATATAATTCATAATTAACACTTTCATCTTGTCACACTTTTACCTTAAAAGTTCCTTTCTTTCGTCACTTCCTCAAATCTCAGCAAATTCTTAAAATTTCACCAAACAATCATTACCCTTCTCCAACCAGAATTTTACCATAAAACAACAAACAATAAAAGCTGGTCATGTTTCCTCAATTAACTTATTTCCAATTATTTTAATCCATTCGCACCACTATTTTAAATGTCCAATTCCTAGCACTAGTAACAATTTTCCAAATTAACTTTACTGAAAAGAAATCTAAAAGAAACATCAGAAAAAACCAAACAACCTATATTTTCCAACTTCCCCTTTTGGGTTACGAGTATACAAACAGTTAATCGTTATCTTACAGCTGTTCGTAATCTTCCCCCATTGCTTCCAATTTATTTAAAGGAACATACACCTACCCACAGTGGAAATTTTTGATTCTGCTGTGGGGGGACGTTTGTGTTCAACTCTATAATTTGTTGTGTTCTATTTTCTTCTTTTTTTTTTTTAACCTTTTTCTCTGGTTGTTATGGAAACTTATTATCTATTTTATGTAAAACACTTTGGTGTCAATGCGAGTTGACTTAAAACGTGCTATATAAATAAAACTTACTTACTTACTTACTTACCCTTACTATGTGGTCTACAAATACAATAAACAAAATAATTATTACATATATAAACTTCCTCATTCATTCAAAACCAGTTTTTACACACAAATCACATTAGTTCCATTCTTACTTCAAAGAAATTATTCAAGTTTCTACATGTATTAAAATTTCAAAATTGACATTTATATAATTCTTATCTCCCTCCCAAGCCAAAGTAGGATGATCCAATCCTCCATCAGTCAGGTTCCCAAATGCTGTGATTGGACATTGATTCAGATCGTGACCAGTCAGACTCACCGTCACTCAAATTCTAACCACACCCCACTAAATCACAACCAATCAAAATCCTAGTTACTCAACATCTAACCACACACCACTCCCATTAATTTCCAGACAAAGGAAACACATTTATGATCTCTCAGCTTAAAGAATGCTGAAAGCTCATCTCCACAAACAGTTAAGACACTCAGTCCTTAAACCATACACTATTATTATTGCTATTCTACTTTCTGCTATTCTACAATATTCTATCACTGTGTACACCTTCTGCCACGCACCTACCCCAAATTCGTATTTTGCCCGGATGACCCCTGGTCACCCAAGGCGTTGTCCACACAATACCTGCCTCGCCCGTGCAAACCCCTGACTTCTCAGGGCAGTAACCATGAGGTCTTAATACCTGCCTCGCCCGCGCAAACCCATGATTTCTCAGGGTGGTAAGCACGAGGTCTTAATACCTGCCTCGCCCATGCAAACCCCTGATTTCTCAGGGTGGTAACCACGAGGTCTTAATACCTGCCTCGCCCGTACAAACCCATGATTTCTCAGGGTGGTAACCACGAGGTCTTAATAAACTCTTAATACTATCACATTACTTTCTTATCACAACTATTATTACTCACCACACACGCCTTCTTGGACAATCCTCCTGGTCCTCCTTTTTAGAACAATTTAGTGCCCGATTCTTGGGTCGGAGAGACCTTCTAACTACCTAGGCACTTCTGTGTCCCCAATGGCTTATCATGAACAACAGGTTATTTGTCCAAATGAAGCGGAAAACCGCATAGTTTTTAGGTGGCCACCTTTGTCCTGTTGTCCTTAAGAGCCACATTAGGGGCTGGGAAGGCCCTGGGCTACTTGTCTTTTAATTAATGGTCTCTTACCGACTTGCTCGCTGCGCCAATTTGTCGTGGTTTACCAGACTCAAATTAAAGATAAGATGACACGGACATGGAGAATTCTTCAAGAAGATGAGAAGCCTTTAATTTGCACAAATCTGGGCCTGGAACATTCAGAGATAGTACAGCTCGGCCACTCTCCAAATGTTCTCTGATCCATAATTTCAAGCAGCATTTTATTATAATTTCAGTTCTTATCTTTGGCTGCTTAGCATGCATGTTTTTACGAAATTTAACCTCTCACTGTCCTTGCCCTTTATCTCCAATCTCTGAGTTACCATGATGTTCTAACTGAGGCAAAATAAACTAAGCAATAACATGTTTTTGGGCCTTGACTTCTGATCACATAAAAATAGCTGACATCTGCAAGCTTTACTAAATGTTTTTAAACATATTGGTTATATGTCTACACACAAAGATGCAAATGGTGCAGAAAGTAAAGGTGAGAAGTAACCTTTTTAATCTTCTATATTACTTCTATATAGTCTTCTATAGTACATGGATAGGAAAGGTTAAGAGTGAAATGGATGAAATGCAGGCAAATTGTACAAGCATTGATGGGTCATCTTTCTCCTCATGGACAAGTTGGGGGCTTGTTTTCGGCATCAACATTTCCCAATCTATCACCATATAAATCATGGATTGCCTTTTAGTTTTTCTTACAATGTAAGCCATGCATTTTAGTTTATATTATAGATACAGTGCGGAAACAAGCCCTTCGGCCCACCGGGTCCATGCTGACCAGCGATCCCCACACATTAACACCAACCTGGGGATCATGACAGAAGCCTCCTCATGGCGAGCCCCAGAAATTGACGACATGATTCACTCTGTGACACGTCGGGCGATCAATTCTGTCAACATGTTGGACGATGACAGAAGCCAACAACGAGCTACACGTCGTCTTACACACGAACGAACAAACTCCATCCTACATCCACTAGGGACAATTTTTACATTTTACCAAGCCAATTAACCTACAAACCTGTGCGTCTTTGGAGTGTGGGAGGAAACCGAAGATCTCGGAGAAACCCACGCAGGTCACAGGGAGAACGTACAAACTCCATACAGACAGCACCAGTAGTCGGGATCAAACCCGGATCTCCGGCGCTGCATTTGCTGTAAGGCAGCAACTCTACCGCTGCGCCACCATGACCATCTTTGATTGCCCACTTGGCTGGCAGGTATGGCTTAAAAATATATAACTACGTACAACTTTCTAATGCACCAACTGCAACTGCAACAAAAGGTGATCGTTGGAAATTTGGTAATGAAGAGAAATGTGTGAAGAGGTGTTGCGTGAGATTAAAACCAGGAAGAAAATATTATTTAATTAAACAAATTAGAAAACCAATCGAATAATATTTATTGACTGAATTACAAAAAAAGATATGAAAAGGTTATTGACTAATAACATATCAAACTTGGAAGTCATTGTTAAAAGGATAGGAGCAGTTCAATCAGTGTAACCAGTTAATAATGTATAAAAGCAAAAATAGAGAAAAAATAAATAAAGCTTTTTAAATAGTAATGGACAGCTAAGACAAATGCATGCAATTCCTCCACAGTGTAACAGAGCGGATAGGAATGGAGGTCCTGGAATTAGTATTTTAAGGACAAAATATAACATGTAATTAATGGGAACAGCTAGAATTAAAATAGAGAGGTAGGCAGATTAATACATGACCAGGAAAACATACATATATGAGGCATTGATTACACTTTTGTTTGATATACAGGTTGCACTTCAACAGATCTTTGTCTATGAGGGGACATTGACTAATATGGTTTTGGGAGGGTAAAACTAAAGTGACAGTGAGGTGGTCAATTGTTGATGATGTGAGAGGAACAGGATGCATAATGGTAATGGCTGATTACTCTGTGTGCAATGTAGCAGATTGTTGGGGTGAGTAGTCACCATGAAATTATGAGAATTGCAACAAAAAAAACTCATTAAAATACATGCGTATGAATGCATGAAGTATGGCGATAAATCGGGCAAACTAGCCACACAGATCTGTGATTATGATGTAATAACTGAAACCTGGTTCTAAAGGGGCAGACATTCACTATTCTGAAATTTAAAGTCCTCAGAAAATATTGATAAGGGGGAAATGGAGTGACATTAATGCTGGATATTATAAAGCTGTAAAGAGAGAATGTACTTGAGGAATAAGGACAACATCCATTTGGTTAAATACAACAGAAGATATTCTAAATGCTGCAAGATGGCGATAGAGTAATGGAAGACCAGAGCTGCAGGAAAATTACATAAATGTCCAAGAATTGTAGATTTTGGGGGATTCGGTTAACTAATATTGATTGGAATAATATTAGAATAAAGGGCAAAGGGGAGAAGTCCTGAAATGTAAACCACCTTGACTGAGTTGAGCTGAAGGGTCTGTTTCCACGCTGTATGACTTATTAACCCCAACATGTTTCTAACTCAATGATTGGAGGTAGATGCAAAATGCTGGAGTAAATTAGCGGGACAGCCAGCATCTCCAGAGAGAAGGAATGGGTGACAGTTCCAATGATTGGAGGTATTGTTGGATAATGTTTTGGTGATTGAGATGAGCCGTGTGAACTATATATCACTGGGAAAACACATCAGATCATTAGTATTAGATTAGTAATGGAGAGCGGCATGAGGCACAAATTAAATGTTCAGGAAGCTATACCATAACTGTACTAAGCATTCTCAAGCCACAGTTCCAGTCACCACTCTGCAATGTGGTAGCACTGGAGAGATTACAGAGGAGATTCTCAGAGGATGAGTAAGCTGGGTAACAATGCTGAAATATTAGGCAGGCTCAGGTCATTATCTCTGGAATAAGGAAAGCTGAGAGGGAACAATCTGGATATATTTATTGCGAAAGGACTGCATCGGATGAAAAAGGAGGCTTTTATTTCTGTAGTAAAGAGGTGAAGAACTACTGAGCATAGATTAAGGTGTTTGGTGGGTCACCACATTTGATCAGCTATGGGTGTGTCACGATTAAGCAGTGAGAGCTGAGCAGTATAAATGGTTGGATGGGTTGAACAGCCTATTCAGTCCACAAATCTCTATCATTCTGTACAACTGTACTGATCTTCACATGTAATGGTAAAGAGTAAGCTAAAGATGTGAGGCAAAATCGCAACAATCTTCAGCTTGGCTCTTATCGAGTTCAGTTTTGGGTGAATGTTTAAGGGGTCTGAGGAATGTCGTTAGGAAAGATTTGTAAAGATAATGTCAGAGATCAGAGACTTTAGTATCTCTGATAGAAAGGCCTAAAATTCCATATAATATAGTGTAACTTGTGAAGGTTATTTAACCTATTCTGTATTTTGTAATTCAAAAACTAAACATCAGTGTTCAGATGTGCAGGCTCATTTTGGAGAGAGGTCACATGTAGGTCATCATTTTTGGCAATAATAATCTGTCCCAATTCAATTAATTGCTTCAAATAATCAGCAACTCTAAATCTTTAAATGGTAAAGTGTTAAAGGTTGAGGAAGGAGGTTAAAGATGATTAAAGACAAATTTGTAAGGTGATGGGGCAAGATCTTGACACAAAATACATACACAAGGTTTTTATCTGAATCTGTAATGTATTATTAGACCCATTTCTTATCTAATACTAGATCCAACTTCATCAAATTCAATCGCAGTAAATCTTACTCTTTAAGCAATGTCTTGATGAAGCTGATGAAGCAATTTAATAGAAAGATCCCGAGATGTGGGACTTCTGTTTTACAGATAAACTGAAGAAGCTGGGATTGTTATTTCTGAAGGTCTTCAGAGTCACGGGGATTTTGATAAGAGTAAATAATAATGGCAAAGGTCCTAATTTAAGATAATCATTAAACAAGTGGTCTTCCTTTCTTTACCTGACCATTTTGTGATCTGGGATGTGTTGCCTGAAAGACTGGTGGAAGAAGATTCAAGAGTAACTTTGAAGAGGGAACTGGATAAATATAAGCAGGACATTGGAGAGAGATCAGAGGGATCAATTATTTAGCAGATGCAAAGAGTCACCGGAGATACTACCAGACGAATGGGCTTTGTCTGTGCTTGAAGATTCAGTGTCTTCCAAGTTGAACTGGCTCATGGAAGATTGTGGTTCCTGCAGTAGAGCCATACTAGCGTTACAAGCTGCATCATCCTGAAGTCCATATTGAGGTATCCAGTAATAGAACATTTGGAGCCCGTGAGCAAGCTCAGCCAGGTAGACATGTCCATCGATCCAATAGGGACTGACATCTGTCTGCTTTGTCATCAGACGCCCAACTTTTAAAAGATTCGCAAACTCCTAAAAATGTAAATGACAAGTCATAGTCATAGAGTGAAACAGCGTGGAAACTTGCCTTTCGGCCCAAGTTGCCCATATCGGCTAACATGTCCCAGCTACACTAGTCCCACCTGCCTGCGTCCATATCCCTCCAAACCTGTCCTATCCATGTACCTGTCTAACTTTTTCTTAAATGCTGGAATAGTCCCAACCTCCTCTGGCAGCTTGTTTCATACACCCACCACCCTTTGTGTGAAAAAAATTACCCCTCAGATTCCAGTTAAATCTTTTCCCCTTCTCCTTAAACTTATGTCCTCTGGTCAGAGATTCACCTACTCCGGGCAAGAGACTACCTGTGCTCCTACCTGATCTATTCCTCTCATGATTTTATAGACCCCTATAAGATCATCCCTCATCCTCCTGCACTCCAAGGCATATAATCTCACCTTACTCACCTCTCCCTAAAGCTCAGACACTCTAGTCCTGGCAACATCCTCATAAATTTTCTCTATACCCTTTCCTATCACATGGTGCCCTGAACTGAACACAATACTCGAAATGCGACTTAACCAACGTCTTATACAACTGCAACATGACCTCCCAACTTCTATGCTCAATACTCTGGCTGATGAAGACCAATGTGCCAAAAGCCTTTTTGACCACCTGCGACTCTACCTTCAAGGAACCATGCACCTGCACTCCTAGATCCCTCTGCTCTATATCACTCCCCAGAGGCCTACCATTCACTGTGTAGGTCCTGCGCATGTTAGACTTCCCAAAATGCAACACCTCACATTTCTCTGTATTAAATTCCATCAACCATTCCTCAGCCCACCTGGCCAATCAATTAATCTATACCATTTTTCACAACCATCTTCATTATCTGCAAGACCACCCACTTTTGTATCATCAGCAAACATGCTAATTTGCCATGTATGTTCTCATCCAAATGATTGATATAGATGACAAACAGTAACAGGCCCAGCACCGAACCTTGAGGCACACCACTAGTCACTGGTCTCTAGTCCGAGAAGCAACCTTCCACCATCATCCTCTGCTTCCTTTCTTGAAGCCAATTTTCTATCCATTCAGCTAACTCACCTTGGATCCCATGCAATCTAACCTTTCAGAGCAGCCTACCATGCGCAACCGTGTTGAATACTTTGCAGAAGTTCATATATACGCCATCTACAGCTCTCCCCCATCAACCTTTTTGGTCATGTCTTCAAAAAACTCAATTTGTACGGCACAACCTCTCACATACAATACCATGCTGACTATCCTTAATCAGCCCTTGTCCATCTAAATGCCTGTGTATCTTATCCCTTAGAATACTCTCCAGTAATTTTCCAATTACAGATGTGAAGCTCATTGGCCTATAGTTCCCAGAATTATCCCTACAGCCCTTCTTCAATAGAGGCACAACGATTGCCGCCCTCCAGCCTTACGGCGCCTCTCCTGTTTGTAAAGACAACTCGTAAAATTTCAACCATGGCTCCCGCAATTTAGCTTAGTTTAGAGACACTGCATGGAAACAGGCCCTTCGGCCGCACCAACCAGCGATCTCTGCACATTAACACTATTCTACAAACTAGGGACAATTTTAACATTTATACCAAGCCAATTAACCTACAAACCTGTATGTCTTTAGAATGTGGGAGGAAACCGAAGTTCTTGGAGAAAACCCACGCACAACGTACAAACTCCATACAGACATCACCCGTAGTCAGGATCGAACCCGGGTTTCTGGTGCTGTAAGCGTTGTTAGGTAGCAACTCTATCGCTGTGCCACCGTGCCACTCTAGAATTTCATCTCTAGTTTCCCATAATATCCTCAGATAATCTTATCAGGCCCTGGAGATTGGTCTACCTTCATACATAACAGGACCTTCAGCACCTCTTCAACTGTAACATTGACTCCTCTTGACACTTCCATTGACTGCCCCAAGTTCCTCCATCCTACTATCTTTCTCATCAGTAAATACAGAGGAGAAATACTCATTGAGGACCTTGCCCATCTCCTGTGGCTCCACACAGGTGACCACTTTGATTCCAGAGGGGTCCCACTCTCTCTCTGGTTATCCTTTTCCCCCTAATGTATTTGTAAAATCTCTTGGGATTTCCAAGTGACGTGTTAAAAGATAATGATTACAGAATCTCTGTTCAGCTTATGAATTTTTTTTCAGGAATTTCTTTCCTATTTCCCCTCATCCTCTGGAAACTCATCATTCATGAAACATACCCCCTAGCCTTTCTCCAATTCAACTAGTGATTCTTATGACACACTCACCTGTTGGAGGAGGGGTTATAGAAAGGCAGAAGAAATGGACACTCAAAATACGTGGTGAAATAAATCCCCATCCATATTGCGTGGTAAGGAAAAGTTGTCAACTAAGCCTGGCAGCTGAGATCTGGCTATGCTTAGTTTAGTTTATTGTCACGTGTACCGAGGTACAGTGAAAAGCTTTTATTGCATGCGAACAAATAGTGCTCACCATGCTGATGGTTGGCGAGGGATAAGTGAGTGGTAACTTTCTGCTTGCATTGCAAGGAATTTCCATCCACGTTTGATGGACAGAGCTTTCCCAGATTGAGTGCAGGAGATCCACGCATAATGAGAGAAGGACAATCTTCCAAGCCTATTGAAGGTGATTGGGCCAGGTTCCTATACTGCACTGGGAGGTGGATCTCTTGGTGATTTAGTGAGGCAACATGCTATCGCTTAAAGGTTGGCCGAGAACCCCTAATAGAGCCCTCAGCTATCTTAGGGTTCCATAGGACAAAAATCTCTTCTCAGCCTAGATTTTGATTTATACTCATATAAAGTCACCATACCCTGCTCTCCAGCGCTTCACTACACAAAACGTGTTTAAAGGGTAGATTGTTTAGTTTACATCAGAATCTTGCAAAATTCTTGTAACCTTGAAGACTCATAACGAAACCAACTAAGAGAGTATTAGTTCAAGTGTTTAGTGTGAAGAAGGGTCTCGACCAGAAATGTCACCCATTCCTTCTCTCCAGAGATGTTGCCTGACCCGCTGAGTTACTCCAGCGTTCTGTACCTACCTTTAGTTAAAGTAATATTTACCTAATACCCCCAATTCCCCTCAGCCTATGCTGGAAAGAATTTCTGTTCACTGAGTTATTTTTATTACAAGTGTATTTAGGGAAATCAAGCTTCAGAAGGTATTATAAGGTCATATGGAATAGGAGTAGAATTAGGCCATTCGGCCCATCAAGTCTACTCTGCCATTCAATCATGGCTGATCTCTCTCTCCCTCCTAATCCCATTCTCCTGCCTTCTCCCCATAACCCCTGACACCTGTACTAATCAAGAATCTATCTACATCTTAAAAAATATCCACTGACTTGGCCTCCACAGCCTTCTGTGGCAAAGATTATGTGGAGTCAAATGGCACCACATGTAGAGGGACTGAATGCACTCCTCTCGCATTCACCAGTAGCATTCAATACAACAGAACACAACTACAAATTCTGCTCAAAGAGGCAATTATATATTTGTCTTACAATGCAGGCTTCTTCATCGAATTCATTGCCCCAGATGTAGACATTGCTTAAGGTATTGTTGGACTTCAATATATTTGCGAATGCCACCAAACCAACACCAGTGATGCTATTATGGGTCACAGATAACCTGGTAAGAAACATTTACATTAATTCCATTAAATAGATTTCAATATTTTATGTATAACTACATTTTTGATTTGAGAAACCTTCATATTAATGGGTGAAAGCAATTCATTTAGCCAAATCCTGTGGTGGACACCCATTAAGACATACTCCTTAAAGACGGAATTGCGTTTTTCAGATATGCTTCAGAGAAACCTGGAATATATCCAACTCATAGATACTAAAATGTTGCAAGATATTTCTCTGTCTCTCACTATTCCCACAAGGCTGTGACCCATGACCTCCTATGCAAGAACAACAATATTTCAATACTCAGCCTCTTATTGGTCATTCAGCCAATTTACACAAGAAGTTTAGGGACAATGTATAAAACCTTCAGCCCACTTTCCCGACACTTGTTCGGTGCCGTGCGGAGGAATAGTTCATCTTGAGGCTTTGTCTCGAGAGGCTTTGGAGAGTAGCTGAAGAGAGAGGAACGGAGCTGCAAGATGCAGAACAACAGCAAGTAGGAAGTTTCACAAAAATCTTTTGTGAGATACGCAAAGGAGACATGCAGGATCACGCGATGTGCTGCAGCTGCATGATGTGGGAGCTGGTGGACACCATGGTCAATCCTGGTGACCACATCTGCAGCAACTACTAGTTGATTGAAGAACTAAGACAATAGGTGCAGGCGTAGGCCATTTGACCCTTCGAACCAGCACCGCCATTCAATGTGATCATGGCTTATCATCCCCAATCAGTACCCCGTTCCTGCCTTCCCCCCATATCCCCTGACTCCACAATTTTTAAGAACCCTATCTAGATCTCTCTTAAGCATCCAGAGAACCTGCCTCCACCGCCCTCTGAGGCAGAGAATTCCACAGACTCACCACTCTCTGTGAGAAAAAATGTTTCCTCGTCTTCGTTCTAAATGGCTTACTCCTTATTCTTAAACTGTGGCCCCTAGTTCTGGACTCCCCAACATCGGGAACATGTTTCCTGCCTCTAGCGTGTCCAAGCCCTTAACAATCTTATATGTTTCAATGAGATACCCTCTCATCCTTCTAAACTCCAGAGTGTACAAGCCCAGCTGCTCCATTCTCTCAGCATATGACAGTCCCGCCATCCTGGGAATTAACCTTGTATACCTACGCTGCACTCCCTCAATAGCAAGAATGTCAAATTAGAGGACCAAAACTGCACACAATACTCCAGGTGTGGTCTCACTAGAGCTCTGTACAACTGCAGAAGGATCTCTTTGCTCCTATATTCGATTCCTCTTGTTATAAAGGCCAACATGCCATTCACTTTCTTCACTGCCTGCTGTACCTGCATGCTTGCTTTCATAGACTGATGTACAAGGACCCCCAGATCCCGTTGTACTTCCCCTTTTCCCAACTTGACGCCATTTAGATAGTAATCTGCCTTCCTGTTTTTGCTACCAAAGTGAATAACCTCACATTTATCCACATTAAACTTCATCTGCCATGCATCTTCCCACTCCCCCAACCTGTCCAAGTCACCCTGCATTCTCATAGCATCCTCCTCACAGACTGAAAGTGGACGGCCTGGAGTCTGAGCTTCAAACGCTGCGGCACATCAAGGATGGGGAGAATGACCTGGACACTGTGTATCTGGAGGCAGTTACGCCCGCTAGAGTAACTGCTTCCAACTTGATCCGTGGTGACGTAGAGGGTGTGACTGCTAGTGAGGCAGGCAGGGGAACAGAGCTGAGGACTGTGGGAAGAATAAGCAACCTGACCAGGGCACCGTGGTTCAGGGGGCCATTCGAGGGACCAGGGAAGAAAAACGGAGTTGTCATTGGGGACAGTATAGTTAGAGGTATTGACACTGTTCACTGTCGCGAGATCGAGAGTCCTAAAGGCTGAGTTGCCTGCCTGGTGCCCGTGTACAGGACATCTCGTCTAACCTGCAGAGGAACTTGGAGTGGAAGGGGATAGATCCTGTCGTCGTGGTCCATGTGGGTACCAATGACGTGGGTAGAATGATGAAAGAGGTTTTGCTAAAGGAATTCGAACGACTAGGTACCAAATTGAAAAGCAGAAGGTAATAATCTGTGGATTGCTACCTGAGCCACATGCAAATTATTATTGGGTTGTGAGGATTAGAGTTGAAGGTGTGGCAGAGTGGGTTTGAAGTTATGCAACATTGGCACCAGTATTGGGGAAGGAGGGAAGGGAATTGTGCGGGGTTGGTCCCGACATCGCGAGGGGCTCCGAAATTCCTGCAGTGTCTGAAAATCTTGCACGCCAACGGCCTGTCGGCACGCAGGCGCATTGTGGTCGTACGCTGCGTCTTGACGTCGTAAACAGCGTCATGACGCCGTACGTCTAGCACGTGGCGTTGCGCGATGACGTCACCGCCCGGCGTGGCGCTGCGTGATGACGTCACCGCCCAACGCCGTGCGACGCCCAAATTCAGTCGGCCCGCCTCCTGCCCAGCTGATTGGTCAGCATGACGTAAATGACGTCACGCGCGAACTTAGCGCGTTCTTAGGGTGTACTTAGCGTGAACTCCGCTTCCGTTTGGTCGTGCCAAACGCACGCAATCGCATGCAAGTGGGACAGACCCTTAAGGGTGGAGTTAAAGGGAAAGAGAGTGCAGGAGAAGTTACAGAAGTCTCTAGAAATACAGGGACGGAAAGTTCAAGAAGAAATAAGGGTAAGCGGGTAAAATCGGGACATGTGTGAGAGGGGAGGTGAATACCAAATTAAAGGTGTTGTATTTGAATGTGCATAGTATAGGTATGTTGCAAAGCGTACCTGAAGCGTCGGTGAAAATCTGTCGCTGCGGGTGTGCGCGATTTTGGCGCCGTTTAGAGGGGGCGGGTTTAAAACGCGATTTTCTCTAAGCTGTTCAAATCGAAGATGTTCAGCCTAGTTAATTATTA
Organism: Amblyraja radiata; assembly: GCF_010909765.2. Classification (NCBI taxonomy): domain Eukaryota; kingdom Metazoa; phylum Chordata; class Chondrichthyes; order Rajiformes; family Rajidae; genus Amblyraja; species Amblyraja radiata. The sequence continues at coordinate 61,009,566 of NC_045968.1, forward strand.
ACGAAAAATCGATGGAAGACCCCGTCGCAAAAGCTATTATTAGTTTTAAAGGCCTCGTAAAATAGTTATAGTAGTTTAAAAATCAATCTCTAAACCCGCGACCGCCAGCAACCGCTGGGTCTCATAAAGCAGACAGCAGAAGGTGGGCTGTATATTTTTACATTAAAAAGGGCTTCTAAAGATCCCTTTATACAAAGTTTAATATTGCGAGTAGCTCAATTTGGCCCCATTATATCCCGCAGTATTTTTCTGGGCATTTGGGGGCACAAATCTACCGCAATGTGAACGTTCTAAACCAGCGCGTTCCACAGGGACCCACTGGAAAGCTGATTTAAATGGACATTTATTTACAGCAATTGAACACTAAATTCCTTCCATTTGGCCTATAAATTAATGTAAATGAGATTAAAAATCATGTTTTATTGTGAATTATTTGTGAATATTATTTGGACATTTAGGCTATTAAAAATGTTAATCATTTATTAAGAAATGGATAGATGTTTAGATCTAGTAATTGAAGTCTGAAATTAGCTACAATTAGGTAACTAACTAATTATATGCTTTAATTTCAGGTCATCCAAGTAAGATTATTTTATATTTGTTTCAGAATGCTTCAATCTATGATAACTGAAAATTTCATTCAGTTCTCTTAATTTTTAAGAAAGTTATGGGCTTTTGACTGTTCACGATCACAGCTTTTTTGTTATGTCCATAGAAAATCAATAGGGAACAAGATGCTCATTTCCGAGTATGAAAATGGCCATAACTTTTTAAATACTTGAGATATGAAAGTGAATTAGGTGTCAAATTAAACTTATTTTTATGCTTTATCTGATGGGATAAATTACAGACTTGATTTTTAAAATCTCAAAATTTTGTAACATTGCTACATAGTATAAGAAACAAAGTGGATGAGCTTGTGGCACAGAAAGAGATTGGTAGATAGGATATTGTGGGAATTACAGAGACGTGGCTGCAAGAGCGTCGGAGCTGGGAGCTGAATATTCAAGGCTATACATCCTATCAGTAGCAATGTTACAAAATTTTGAGATTTTAAAAATCAAGTCTGTAATTTATCCCATCAGATAAAGCATAAAAATAAGTTTAATTTGACACCTAATTCACTTTCATATCTCAAGTATTTAAAAAGTTATGGCCATTTTCATACTCGGAAATGAGCATCTTGTTCCCTATTGATTTTCTATGGACATAACAAAAAAGCTGTGATCGTGAACAGTCAAAAGCCCATAACTTTCTTAAAAATTAAGAGAACTGAATGAAATTTTCAGTTATCATAGATTGAAGCATTCTGAAACAAATATAAAATAATCTTACTTGGATGACCTGAAATTAAAGCATATAATTAGTTAGTTACCTAATTGTAGCTAATTTCAGAATTCAATTACTAGATCTAAACATCTATCCATTTCTTAATAAATGATTAACATTTTTAAATAGCCTAAATGTCCAAATAATATTCACAAATAATTCACAATAAAACATGATTTTTAAATCTCATTTACATTAATTTATAGGCCAAATGGAAGGAATTCAGTGTTCAATTGCTGTAAATAAATGCCCATTTTAAATCAGCTTTCCAGTGGGTCCCTGTGGAACGCGCTGGTTTAGAACGTTCACATTGCGGTAGATTTGTGCCCCCAAATGCCCAGAAAAATACTGCGGGATATAATGGGCCCAAAATGAGCTACTCGCAATATTAAACTTTGTATAAAGGGATCTTTAGAAGCCCTTTTTAATGTAAAAATATACAGCCTACCTTCAGTTATTTGCTCTATGAGACCCTGCGGTTGCTGGCGGTCGCGGGTTTAGAGATTGATTTTTAAACTACTATAACTGTTATACGAGGCCTTTAAAACTAATAATAGCTTTTGCGGCGGGGTCTTCCAGCGATTTTTCGTTAATAATTAACTAGGCTGAACATCTTCGATTTGAACAGCCTAGAGAAAATCGCGTTTTAAACCCGCCCCCTCTAAACGGCGCCAAAATCGCGCACACCCGCAGCGGCAGATTTTCAACGACGCTTCAGGTAGGCTTTGCAACATACCTACTATCAGAAAGAAAGACTGGTGGGCAGAGGGGGTGGGGTAGCTCTGTTGGTAAGGAATGAAATTCAGTCCTTAGTGAGGGGTGACAGAGGATCAGAAGATGTAGTCATTGTGGGTAGAACTGAGAAATTGTAGAAAGACCCCAATGGGAGTTATTTACAGACCCCCAAACAATAGCCCGGATATAGGATACAAGTGTTACATCAGGAGATACAATTGGCATGTAAGCAAGGCAATGCCACAGTGGTTATGGGAGATTTCAGTATGCAGGTAGACTGGGAAAATCAGGTTGGTACTGGACCCCAAGAAAAGGAATTTGTAGGGTGCCTCTGAGATGGATACTTAGAGCAGCTTGTAGTGGAGTCTACCAGTGAAAAGGCAATTCTGGATTTAGTGTTGTGTAATGAGCTGGATTTGATAAGGTAACGGAAGCATAAGGAGGTGACAACCACAATACGATACGTTTTAATCTGCAATTTGAGAGGGAGAAGGTGATGTTGGATGTGGCGGTACTACAGCTGAGCAAAGGGGACCACAGACGCATGAGGGAGGAGCTGGCCAAAGTTGACTGGACCGGGACCCTAGCAGGGGAGACGGTGGAACAGCATTGGCAGGAATATCTGGGAATAATCCGGAAGATGCAGGATCTTTTCATTTCAAAGAGGAAGAAAGATTCTAGGGGGACAAAGAAGAGACCGTAGCTGACAAGGGAAGTCAAGGACAGTATAAAACTAAAAGAGAAGGATTATAACATAGCAAAGATTAGTGGGAAGCCAGGAGATTGGGAAGCTTTTAAAGAACAACAGAATGTAACTAAAAAGACAATACACCTATGAAAGATGAAATACGAAAGGAAGCTAGCGAATAGTATAAAAGAGGATAGCAAGAGTTTATTCAGTTATATAAAGACATTAGACAATAGGTGCAGGAGGAGGCCATTTGGCCCTTCAAGTCTGAAAGAGGCAAGAATGGACGTTAGACCGCTGGAGAATGATGCAGGAGAAGTGATAATGGGGAATAAAGAAATGGCAGATGAGTTGAATAACTTTTTTACATCAGTCTTTACAGTGCAGGACACCAGCAATGTGCCTGAAATTCAAGAGAGTCAGGGGATGGAAGTTAGTGGAGTGGCTATTACTTGGAGGAAGGTGCTTGAGAAACTGAAAGGGCTGAAGGTGGACATCACCTTCATCAGATGGACTGCACCCGAAGGTTCTGAAGAGGAGGTTTTAGAGATTGTGGAGGCATTGACAGTGATATTTCAAGAATCACGTGCGTCAGGAGTGGTTCCAGACGATTGGAAACTTGTCAATATTACCCTGCTGCACAAGAAGGGAGCATAGCAGAATAGCGGGAATTGCAGTTAGTCTGACTTTGGTGGTTGGTAAGGTTTTAAAGTCCATTATAAAGGATGAGGTTGCAGAGTACTTGGAAGTTCATGATAAAATAGGCAGAAGTCAGCATGGATTTGTGAAGGGGATGTCTTGTTTGACAAATTTGCTGGAATTCTTTGAATAAGTAAATAGCAGGACAGACAAAGGAGAGTCAGTAGATGTTGTTTACTTCAGGGCCTGTCCCACTTGGGTGTCATTTGCGTGTCATGGCACGTGGTGGCGTGGGCAGTTTCTAAATGGGATGGAATCAATTTCACATTTACACACTATGGAGATGAAATAGTTTACCCAGACATTTTTTGGAAAGGTGAAGTTTAACAGTGGAAAGCCCCTTTTTCTCGTTCTTGCAAATTTATGATACTACAGTGCCCTCCATAATGTTTGGGGCAAAGACCCATCAGTTATTTAATTGCCTCTGTACTCCACAATTTGAAATTTGTAATAGAAAAAATCACATGTGGCTAAAGTGCACATTGTCAGATTTTAATAAAGGCCATTTTTATACATTTTGGTTTCACCATGTAGAAATTACAGCAGCCCCCCCCCCCCCCCATTTTTCAGGGCACGATGATTTTTGGGACACAGCAATGTCATGTAAATGAAAGTAGTCATGTTTAGTATTTTGTTGCATATTCTTTGCATGCAACAACTGCTTGAAGTCTGCGATTCATGGACATCACCAGTTGCTGGGTGTCTTCTCTGGTGATGCTCTGCCAGGCCTGTATTGCAGCCATCTTTAGCTTATGCTTGTTTTGGGGGCTAGTCCCCTTCAGTTTTCTCTTCAGCATATAAAAAGCATGCTCATTTGGGTTCAGATCAGGTGATTGACTTGGTCACTCAAGAATTGACCATTTTTTAGCTTTGAAAAATTCCTTTGTATCTTTAGCAGTATGTTTGGGATCATTGTCTTGCTGACGAATGAACCGCCGGCCAATGAGTTTTGAGGCATTTGTTTGAACTTGAGCAGATAGGATGTGTCTATACACTTCTGAATTCATTATGGTACTACCATCAGCAGTTGTATCATCAATGAAGATAAGTGAGACAGTACCTTCAGCAGTCATACATGCCCAGGCCATAACACACCCACCACCGTTTCACAGATGAGGTGGTATGCTTTGGATCTTGGGCATTTCCTTCTCTTCTCCATACTTTGCTCTTGCCTTCACTTAAGTGTATCGCTGCATGGTCAATTCATTTCACTGTGGCTTCGTTGGTGCATGTGACGCATACATTTGACTTTGACTTTAATCACTCTGATATAAGTTAATCTTCGTCTCATCTGTCCACGAGACCTTTTTCCAGAACACTGGTCGCTCTTTTATGTATGTCTTGGCAAACTGTAACCTGGCCATCCTATTTCTGCAGCTAACCAGTGGTTTGCATCTTGCAGTGTAGCCTCTGTATTTCTGTTCATGAAGTCTTCTGCGGACAGTGGTCATTGACAAATCCACACCTGACTCCCGAAGAGCGTTTCTGATCTGTTGGACAGGTTTGGGGATTTTTCTTTATTATAGAGAGAATTTTTCTGTGATCAGCTGTGGAGGTCTTTCTTGGCCTGCCAGTCCCTTTACGATTAGTAAGCTCACGAGTGCTCTCTTTCTTCTTAATGATGTTCCAAATATTTTATTTTGGTAAGCTTAAGGTTTGGCTTATGTCTCCAACAGTTTTATTCTTGTTTCTCAGTCTCATAATGGCTTCTTTGACTTTCATTTGCACAACTTTGATCCTCATGATGATAAACAGCAATAAAAGTTTCCAGAGGTGATGGAAAGACTGGAGGAAAGACTAGGTGCTGAGAACTCTCTTATACCTGCATTAAAGAGGCAATGAAGCACACCTGAGCAGATATAAACACCTGTGAAGCCATGTGTCCCAAACATTATGGTGCCCTGAAATAGGGGAACTATGCATAAATAGTAAGATTAAACGAGAACTTACCAGTTCGAAGTTTGATCGTTATTTTATGAGGAGTACGTTGAGGGAATACGTGAAGAACCCCGCCAGGACGCATGCATGTCATTCTTCAAAGCAGCGATGTGAAATCACAGATAACTGTAATGACTGAACATAGTAAGATTAGAGAAGAAATACCAGTTGAGTATATGATCATGGGTGGGAGCGGAGGGCACATATTCCCTCAACGTACTCCTCATAAAATAACGATCAAACTTCGAACTGGTAAGTTCTCGTTTAATCTTACTATTTTACTTCGGAGTCACGTGAGTGACTACGTGAAGATTTCAAAGCTCTGAGATTTCATGCCGTGGAAACAAGTCCATGCATCACATCTGCCTTAATGACTGTGGGAGGAATTGTGTCAACATAATTTAGACATGAATCTGACATTGAAATCCATGAAAAATTTATTAACACCAAATTATAGCCCCTATTTATGGGGTAAATGAAATTACAGAACTTAAAATTGTTTCTGCAAACGTTCCAGGTTTAATGACTGGTTTATAATAAAATAGTTGGAATGTTTTTTCCCCTGACCATCCTGCTGTCTTGAGGATTTGGTCCATTGGTACATCCAACTGCATAGCTGCCGATGTAGCTGCAGCCCTGGTGGAATGAGATTAAAACATAGCTAGTAGACAGAATGGGAGGCAGGAAGCAGAAAAGGGAAGCACTCGGACACAAGAGGAGAAAGAAAAAAAAGGAAATAAACAGAGAAGAAGAGACGGGGGGTTTCTTAAATGTGCATATTTTAATGCTAGGAGCATTGTAAGAAAGGTGGATGAGCTTAGAGTCTGGATAGACACCTGAAGTATGATGTTGTGGCGATCAGTGAAACATGGTTGCAGGAGGGCTGTGATTGGAAACTAAATATTCCAGGAGTTCGTTGCTTCAGGTGTGATAGAATTGGAGGGGCAAGAGGTGGTGGTGTTGCATTGCTAGTCATGGAAGATATTACAGCAGTGCTTTGGCAGGATAGATTGGAGGGCTCATCTAGGGAGGCTATTTGGGTGGAACTGAGAAGTGGGAAAGGTGTAGCAACACTTATAGGGGTGTATTATAGACCGCCAAATGGGGAACGAGAATTGGAAGAGCAAATATGTAAGGAGATAGCAGATATTAATAGTAAGCACAAGGTAGTGATTGTGGGAGATTTCAACTTTCCACACATAGACTGGGAAACACATTCTGTAAATGGGCTGGATGGTTTGGAGTTTGTAAAATGTGTGCAGGATAGTTTTTTGCAGCAATACATAGAGGTACCTACTAGAGGAGGGGCAGTGCTGGACCTCCTGTTAGGAAATGAGACGGGACAGGTGGCGGAGGTATGCGTTGGGGAGCACTTCGGGTCCAGTGATCACAATACCATTAGTTTCAATATAATTATGGAGAAGGTCAGAACTGGACCTAGGGTTGAGATTTTTGATTGGAGAAAGGCTAACTTTGATGAGATGCGAGATGATTTAAAAGGAGTGGACAGGGACATTTTGTTTTATGGGAAAGATGTAGAAGAGAAATGGTGGACATTTAAAGGGGAAATTTTAAGAGTACAGAATCTTTATGTTCCTGTTCGGTTGAAAGGAAACAGTAAAAATTGGAAAGAGCCCTGGTTTTCAAGGGAAATTGGACATCTTGTTCGGAAAAAGAGGGAGATCTACAATAATTATAGGCAGCATGAAGTAAATGAGGTGCTTGTGGAGTATAAGGAATGTAAAAAGAATCTTAGGAAAGAAATTAGAAACGCTAAAAGAAGATATGAGGTTGCTTTGGGTAAGGTGAAAGTAAATCCAAAGGGTTTCTACAGCTATATTAATAGCAAAAGGATAACGAGGGATAAAATTGGTCCATTGGAGAAACAGAGTGGGTAGCTATCTGCAGAGCCAAAAGAGATGGGGGAGATATTGAACAATTTCTTTTCTTCGGTATTCACCAAGGTGAAGGATATTGAATTATGTGAGGTAAGGGAAACGAGTAGAGTAGTTATGGATACTATGAGTTTCAAAGTAAAAGAAGTACTGACACTTGAAAAATATAAAAGTGGATAAGTCTCCAGGTCCTGACAGGATATTCCCTAGGACATTGAGGGAAGTTAGTGTAGAAATAGCCGGGGCTATGACAGAAATATTTCAAATGTCATTAGAAACGGGAATAGTCCCCGAGGATTGGCGTACTGCGCATGTTGTTCCATTGTTTAAAAAGGGTTCTAAGAGTAAACCTAGCAATTATAGACCTGTTAGTTTGACTTCAGTGGTGGGCAAATTAATGGAAAAGATACTTAAAGATAATATATATAAGCATCTGGATAAACAGGGTCTGATTAGGAACAGTCAACATGGATTTGTGCCTGGAAGGTCATGTTTGACTAATCTTCTTGAATTTTTTGAAGAGGTTACTAGGGAAATTGACGAGGGTAAAGCAGTGGATGTTGTCTATATGGACTTTAGTAAGGCCTTTGACAAGGTTCCTCATGGAAGGTTGGTTAAGAAGGTTAAACTGTTGGGTATAAATGCAGGAATAGCAAGATGGATTCAGCAGTGGCTGAATGGGAGAAGCCAGAGGGTAATGGTGGATGGCTGTTTGTCGGGTTGGAGGCAGGTGACTAGTGGGGTGCCTCAGGGATCTGTGTTGGGTCCTTTGTTGTTTGTCATGTACATCAATGATCTGGATGAAGGGGTGGTAAATTGGATTAGTAAGTATGCAGATGATACCAAGATAGGGGGTGTTGTGGATAATGAAGAGGATTTCCAAAGTCTACAGAGTGATTTAGGCCATTTGGAAAAATGGGCTGAAAGATGGCAGATGGAGTTTAATGCTGATAAATGTGAGGTGTTACACCTTGGCAGGACAAATCAAAATAGGACGTACATGATAAATGGTAGGGAATTGAAGAATACAGTTGAACAGAGGGATCTGGGAATAACCGTGCATAGTTCCTTGAAGGTGGAATCTCATATAGATAGGGTGGTAAAGAAAGCTTTTGGTATGCTAGCCTTTATAAATCAGAGCATTGAGTATAGAAGCTGGGATGTAATGTTAAAATTGTACAAGGCATTGGTGAGACCAAATCTGGAGTATGGTGTACAATTTTGGTCGCCCAATTATAGGAAGGATGTCAACAAAATAGAGAGAGTACAGAGGAGATTTACTAGAATGTTGCCTGGGTTTCAACAACTAAGTTACAGAGATAGGTTGAATAAGTTAGGTCTTTATTCTCTGGAGCGCAGAAGGTTAAGGGGGGACTTGATAGAGGTCTTTAAAATGATGAGAGGGATAGACAGAGTTGATGTGATCAAGCTTTTCCCTTTGAGAATAGGGAAGATTCAAACAAGAGGACATGATTTCAGAATTAAGGGACAGAAGTTTAGGGGTAACATGAGGGGGAACTTCTTTACTCAGAGAGTGGTAGCGGTGTGGAATGAGCTTCCAGTGGAAGTGGTGGCGGCAGGTTCGTTGGTATCATTTAAGAATAAATTGGATAGGCATATGGATGAGAAGGGAATGGAGGGTTATGGTATGAGTGCAGGCAGGTGGGACTAAGGGAAAAAAAATTGTTCGGTGCGGACTTGTATGGCCGAGATGGCCTGTTTCCGTGCTGTAATTGTTATATGGTTATATGGTTATATATTAGTATCCACCCCAGCCTGTGTTAGAACCTGTTTCAGCCATCTTGAGATGGTCTGGACTGTCACTTTTTTGTGTGGTTGCTTGTGGCTGATTAAAAGTGCCTTCTCATTGCCTCTGATGATTTTCGTGTTCTCCATGTATAACAACAAATGTCTTACTATACAGAGACTATCATCTGTTGGGTAAGACTTAAATTCTATATTGAGGCCTGCTGATCCCTGTCTGTTCTGCTTAACTAATTCATAATTATGAAATGTAATATTTCCAGATGAAGAAGTCATGTTGTCCAGTCTTAATTTATGTAACGACTGTACCCTTTGTGCCGTGACCAAAGCCATTAGCATGACTGTTTTCAGTGTCAGTCTATGTAGGGACAGAGCTGTTGCTGGAGACCAATTCCTTAGCATCGTCAGGACAATACTCACATCCCATATTTGAGAGTACATGGTTCTTGGGGGATTGGTATTAAAAATTCCACTAATAAGTTTTGTTACCAGGGGGTGAGTCCCAACAGAATGACGCTCTGTTCCTTGCCATAGATAAGTTGATAGGGCACTTCTGGCGCAGTTGATGGTACTATAACTGAGCCCCTCATCATAATGGAGGCCTGCCAGGAATTCCAGAACAGACGGGATGTTCATTGATCTGTAGGTGATGCTGTTTCTGTGACAATACATCTCCCATTTCCTGATATTGACCAGATACTGTTTTTTGGTGGACTGTCTGTGGGCCGCCGAAATTATTTGTTCACTGTTCGGTCCGTCAGTCCCAGCTGTAGTAGAGGTATTTTTGGTGATACATGGTTCTAATACCATGTTGAGTATCACAGGGAACCATGGTTGAGTAGGCCAATCGGGTACTACCAAAACACCAGACGCAGAGTCTTGCCGTATTTTCCTTAATACCCGACTGATGAGGCAGAAAGGAGGGAATGCATAAATAATTTCCCCCAATGCAGCGAAAATGCATCTGTCGCCGCTGCCCCAGGGTCTGGTTCCCACGAAACATAGTTTAATAACTGGTGATTAAGTCTGGATGCGAATAGATCGATATCTGGTGTTCCATACCGTGCTGTAATATCAGCAAATACTTTTTTATTTAACATCCATTCGGTGTTTTCATTAAATTTGCATGACCTGGCGTCTGCCACTAAATTTAGTTTACCTGGTAGGTAAGTAGCTGATATCCAAATATGTCTCTGGATACACCATTGCCAAATTGTATTAGCCAGATTGCCACATGATGTCGATTTGTTTCCACCCATGTGGTTGATATATGCTACCACGGTGGTATTGTCAATCTGTAGTCTAACATGCTGGTGATATAACCCAGAACAATATGACTTTAGGCCATGGAATGCACCCAACATTTCCAGGTAGTTTATGCCCAGTGTTTGTAATAATGATGCCTCCTGTGCAGTCCATCTACCTCCACAGCTGGAGATGGAATTGGTGGCACACCAACCAAGTGCACTGGCATCAGTTTGTAGCACCATAGAAGGGTTGCTGATAATGATTGGATTGAAACAAAACCGAATGTTATCTTTCCACAATTTTAGTTCCATTATAGCTTTGATTGGTAGCTTCATTGGTCTGTCAAAATGACCAGTATTAATTTTGAGTGCTCGTATTTTTGCTCTCTGTAAATTTTGGTAATGTAAAGGTCCGAATTGTGTGGCTGGAAAAGCAGCCACCATTTTGCCAATTACTTTTGCTACCAATCTGATGGACGGTTTACTGATGTCAATGAGGTTATTGCAAGCCTCTATTAAGTCTATAGCCTTTCCCTTTGGCAAAGTCACCGACATGTGAACTGAGTCAATGGTGAACCCCAAATAGTCCATAGTAGTGGAAGGCGTTAATTTAGATTTAACTGGATGGATAATAAACCCCAGTTTTTCAAATAACTGTTTTGTGGCAGTTACAGTTTGTTTGGCCAATTCCAAAGTTTTGCCCACAATAAGTATGTCATCTAGATATGCCATGACCATGTGTTTTCGTTTCCGTAGAAACGCTAGGGCTGGTTTCAAAATTTTTGTGAACAGCCTGGGGGCTGATGTTAACCCATTTGGCAGCGCTCTATACTGCCATGGGCTGTCCCATCCAGTTGAATTTTAAGTAACATCTGTGGTCACCTCGTATAGGCACTGAATAGTAAGCATCTTTTAAATCAATGCTAGCCATGAAGTAACCTTTGGAAATAAATTGTTTTGCAGTAACAAAGGTTTCCATTTTAAAATGAATATATTGTACAAATGTATTCAATTTGGTCAAATCTATGATGATGCGACAACCTCCATCTTTTTTGTTTTTGGTAAAGATATTGGACACGAATTCTAGCGATTCGTGTTGGGATTTTTCAATTACCCCTTTTGCGTAAAGCCGCTCCAGTTCAGCATGCGCTTCTGATTTTTCTTTACCTGAAAGTACGAACATTCGGTTCGGTACATGCTGAACTGGAGGGCTGTATTTGTGTATAAATTCTATGGTATATCCCTGGATACTGCTTAAAATATAAGTGTCGGTAGTTAACATACTCCATGCATCCAGAAAGAAGTGTAATCTCCCCCCAACCTCCATGCTCCCTGCAATTTGTAGGGAACCAGACCCACCTACCTCCATAGTTACCAGTGGCAGGTTTACTTCTTTTTGTAAATCCTTCGTTGATGTTGAGGCGTCGGTGTCTGGGTTTGTGGTTGGGTTGGTGTTGGAGGTTTGCGTATCTTCCAAAAAGGCTTGCCTGGGCCATGGCCTAAAAAAGACTCATGTTCGGTGTATCGGACCTTTGAGCTTTCACCAGTTTTCTTGTTCTACTGGTGGGTGCGTAAGGGTGCTGTTTATGGCCGTAGTAGGTTTTTGATGAAGTCACTTTTATGAGCCCCAGGGTTTTTGCCTCCTCATCGAGCTCCTTGACTTGCTTCGATAGGTTACCTCCAAATAGTAAAATTGGTGGTTTTACGTTTCCAGGTTTGCACAGACCTGCGAATTTCGGATTTAGAGCAGGTCGGATGGCACTCTTCCTGATGCTGTTTATTTCATATTGTGTGTTGCAAAGCAGTGCCAGTGCATCCTGTTGGTCCTGCGACATGTCCTTCTCATCTACTGTGCGGGCGAAAGCTGCTATTCCCGTTGTTAGGAGCTTTAGTACCTTTTGGAGTTTGACATCCATGCCTCTAACATGTTTCCATATGCAATTATTTACAACAGGAACATTCAGGGATATACAGTTACCCGGTGCCAAGTGTCTTGCCGTGGTGTCCAATACATCCTGTTCCTGTAGCTGGTTAAAGGACATATAATCTATACTGGCAGATAGTTTTTGTTCCAGGTTTTGGCCAGTCTGGTCTGGCTGTATGAAGTTGGACACCATGTCCAGTAGATTTTCACGTTCCTGCACCCCTTGCACACTTGATTTCTCTTCTGCAAACCCCTCTTCAGGATCAGCCCAGAACTGACCCCCAGTACTCCCCTCTGACGAGGGAGATGCACTGTGCAGCCCTACAAGAGGTGCTGCTGTGGGTTTAACATAGTGCCCACAGTGACTAGACTCCATCTCCCAGAGCCTGTCACGTTGGAGCAACTGCTCCACACACCGCTCCATCCGGCTCCAGCGCTCACGGTCGCTGGCCGCTCGCGGCTGCTCTAAGTCGGACTCATCTGAGTCAACGACTTTGTTGGTTTTTTGTTTTGCCTTACCGCCCGGCCGCGGAGTGGATCTGGCCGGTGCGGAGGCGAAGTCGGGCACAGCTGTTCCCATTACGGGTGATTCATGTGCCGCTGGCCGCTGCTGGCTGCCCGCAACTCCGTGGTCCTCCCCCGCCAGCTTTGTCGCAGCCCTCATTGTTTTCTTGGACTTGTCCATTGACTCCCCACCTGTAAATCAGTATGGGAACAATACAAAAGACCGCAGAGTATCTCTTACCTGCAGGTTCCGGCTTTTAAAACGTCCGCTGCGGGGGAACGTCGTTCCACCCCGCCTGACTGTTTCGCAATGCGTGTAGCGATATGACACGCATGCGTCCTGGCGGGGTTCTTCACGTAGTCACTCACGTGACTCCGAAGTAAAACACAGCTGTAATTTCTACATGGTGAAATCAAAATGTATGAAAATGGCCTTTAATAAAATCGGACAATGGGCACTTTAACCACATGTGATTTTTTTTCTATTACAAATCTCAAATTGTGGAGTACAGAGGCAAATAAATAGATGATAGATCTTTATCCCAAACATTACGGAGAGCACAATAGATTTTGGATGTATTAAACTGGAATTCTGGCAAACTCACCCTTGCAGTTGGTCATTCAGGTAACGAAGGGCATCGCTAATGTAAACTAGCCCATCATCGCCAATTCTGTTTGCTGACAAATCCAGGATCTTTAGGGGAGTGTTGAGTTTTAGCAGCTCAGCCAAATATTTTGCTCCATCACAGGATATCTGGTTACTGTAGGAACAAATTAAGTGACTTTTTTCACAACATCAGAAATTAATATTCAACCTAAATACTGAGCAAATCAACTATGTAACTTCTGATACTGAAACCCTCACAGTACTAGTGACCTGGATTCAATCCTGACCTCTGGAGTTGTGTCTGTAGAGACAACATGTTCTCCCTGTGAACATGTGGCTTGTCAAGAGTATTTTATTGTCGTATATCCCAGATAGAACAATAAAATTCTTACTTGCAGAATCACAACAGAATATGTAAACATAGTACACTGTAAACAATATAATAAATGAGAAAAAAAAGTCACACACACACACACACACACACACACACACACACACACACACACACACACACACACACACACACACACACACACACACAAAATGCATACGTTTCCATAAACGACATAAGCATTAATAACAATAATAGTCTATGTAGTTCCGAGATTATTGGAGGTTGTCATGTTTAATGACTCTGGTAGAAGCTGCTCGTGAACCTGGATGTTACAGTTTTCAGGCTCCTGCGCCTTCCCAATGGCAGGGGTGAAATGAGTGTTGGCCAGGGTGGTGTGAGTCTCTGATTATGCTGGCTGCCTTTTTGTGGCAGTGACTCCATTGGATATTTCTCAGTTTCTCCCACATTCAGAAAAGGTAAAGGTTTGTAGGTTAGTTGGCCGCTGTAAATTGTCCTGGCGGCATGTCGGGAGGAACTGACAGAATCTGTCACAAAGAAAGTTTGTGGGGAATGGAAGTATTCTGAGAGCCAACAAAGGCTCAGTGTGCGAAAATAATAGCCTTTTTTTGACGACGTGACCAAAGATGTATATATGGACTTCAGCAAAGGACTTGACAAGGTTCCACATGCTGGGCTCTAGAAGGTTAGATCGCATGTGATCCAAGGAGAGATAGCTGAAGGGATAGAAAATTGGCTTCATGGAAGGAAGCAGAGTGTGATTGTGGAAGGTTGCTTCTTGTTCTGGAGACCTGCGACTAGTGGTGTGCCTCAAGGTTCGGTGCTCGGCCAGATATTGTTTGTCATCTATATCAATTATTTGGATGAGAACGTACGTGGCAAGATCAGCAAGTTTACAGATGATACAAAAGTGGGTGGTTTTGCAAATAGTGAACATGGTTGTGAAAAATTGCAGTAGGATCTTGATCGATTGGCCAGGTGGGCTGAGGAATGGTTGATGGAATTTTACACAGAGAAATGTGAAGTTTTGCATTTTGGGAAGTCTAACATGGGTAGGACCTACACAGTGATTGAATGGTAGAGCTCTGGGGAGTGTTGCAGAGCAGAGGGATCTAGGGGTACAACTGCATGGTTCCATGAAGGTCGAGTCGCAGGTAGATTAGGTGGTCAAATAGGCTTTTGGCATATTGGCCTTCATCAGTCAGAGTGTTGTATAGAAGTTGGGAGGACACCTCAACAAGTTGGGAGAAATACAAGACATTCGTGAGGCTTTTTTTTGAGTATTGTATTCAGTTCTGTTGTTCTGTTATTGTTAAGATGTTGTTAAGCTAGAAAGGGTACAGAGAAGATTTATGAGGATGTTGCCAGGACTAGAGTGTCTCAGCTGTAGGGAGAGGTTGCGATTCTATTCCTTGGAGCGCAGGAGACTGAG
Source organism: Amblyraja radiata (assembly GCF_010909765.2). NCBI lineage: Eukaryota > Metazoa > Chordata > Chondrichthyes > Rajiformes > Rajidae > Amblyraja > Amblyraja radiata. The sequence continues at coordinate 61,024,680 of NC_045968.1, forward strand.
GGATGATCTTGTCGAAGTGTATAAAATTATGAGAGGGAGAGATCGGGTAGATGCATAGAGTCTCTTGCCCAGAGTAGGTGAATCGAAGACCAGAGGACATACAGTGCATTCAGAAATTAATCAGACCCCTTCACTTTTTCACATTTTGTTACGTTGTAGCCTTATTTTAAAATGAATTAAATCAATTTTTTTTCTCATCAATCTACACACAATACCCCAGAATGAAGAAGCGAAAACAGGTGTTCAGAAATGTTTGCAGTAATTAAAAATAAATAACTGAAATATCACATTTACGTAAGTATTCAGACCCTTTCCTATGACACTCAAAGCTGAGTTTAGGTTCATCCTGTTTCCATTGATTATCCTTGAGATGTTTCTACAACTTGATTGGAGTCCACCAGTGGTAAATTAAATTGATTGGACATAATTTGGAAAGGCACACACCTGTCTATATAAGGTTCCTCAGTTGACAGTGCATGTCAGAGCAAAAACCAAGCCAAGAAGATGAGGGAATTGTCCGTAGACCAAGACAAGATTGTGTCGAGACACAGATCTGGGGAAGGGTATAGAATAATTTCTGCAGCATTGCAGGTCACGAAGAGCACAGTGGTCTCCGTCATTCTTAAATGGAAGAACTGGAATCACCAGGACTCTTCGTAGAGCTGCCCGCCAGGCCAAACTGAGCAATCGGAGGAGAAGGGCTTTGGTCAGGGAGGTGACCAAGAACCCGATGGTCACTCTGACAGAGCTCCAGAGTTCCTCTGTGGAGATGGGAGAACCTTCCAGAAAGACAACTATATCTGAAGCATTCCACCAATCAGGCCTTTATGGTAGAGTGGCCAGACGGAAGCCACTCCTCAGTAAAAGGCACATGAAAGCCCGCTTGGAGTTTGCCAAAGGGCATGAGAAACAAGATTCTCTGGTCTGATGAAACCAAGATTGAAATCTGGCCTGAATGCCAAGCGTCACGTCTGGAGGAAACCAGGCACCGCTCATCACCTGGCCAATACCGTACCTACGGTGAAACATGGTGGTGGCAGCATCATGCTGTGGGGATGTTTTTCAGTGGCAGGAACCGGGAGAATAGTCAGGATCGAGGGAAAGATGAACAGAGCAAAGTACAGAGAGATCCTTGATGAAAACCTGCTCCAGAGCATTCTGGACCTCAGACTGGGGCAGAGGTTCACCTTCCAACAGGACAACGACCCTAAGCACACAGCCAAGACAACGCAGGAGTGACAAGCCTGTGAATGTCCTTGAGTGGCCCAACCAGAGCCCGGACTTGAACCCGATCAAACATCTCTAGAGGGACCTGAAAATAGCTGTGCATCGACGCTCCCCATCCAACCTGACAGAGCTTGAGAGGATCTGCAGAGAAGAATGGGAGAAATTACCCAAATACAGGTGTGCCAAGCTTGTAGCGTCATACCCAAGAAGACTTGAGGCTGTAATCGCTGCCAAAGGTGCCTCAACAAAGTACTGAGTAAAGGGTTTGAATACTTATGTAAATGTGATGTTTCAGTTATTTCTTTTGAATTACTTCACAAAAAATTCTAAACACCTGTTTTCGCTTCATCATTCTGGGATATTGTGTGTAGATTGATAATAAAATAAATGAATTTATTCCATTTTAAAAATAAGGCTGTAACGTAACAAAATGTGGAAAAAGTGAAGGGGTCTGAATACTTTCTGAATGCACTGTAGGTTTAACGTGAAGGGGAGAAGATTTAATAGGAACCTGAGGAGTAACATTTTCACAGAAAGGGTGGTGGTATATACTGCCAGAGGAGATAGTTGAGGCAAGTCATAAGGTCACAATTCATTTGAACAGAATTAGGTCATTCGGTTCATCAAGTCTACTCTCTGATCTATCTCTCCCTCCTAACCCTATTCTCCTGGGTGCAGTAGGCCATTCGGCCCTTCGAGCCAGCACCGCCATTCATGGTGATCATGGTTGATCATCCACAATCAGTACCCCTGTTCCTGCCTTCTCCCCATATCCCCTGACTCCGCTATCTTTAAGAGCCCTATCAAGCTCTCTCTTGAAAGTATCCAGAGAACCAGCCTCCACCGCCCTCTGAGGCAGAGAATTCCACACTCACAACTCTCTGTGTGAAAAAGTGTTTCCTCATCTCCGTTCTAAACCTCTAGCGTGTCCAGACCCTTAATAATCTTATATTTTATACCTTACTGCTTCCGTTGTATGAAGTCCTCTGCCAGCGCTGGCAAGAAGGAGCTGTACCGCAGGACATGAGGGATGCCACGATCATTTACCCTCTACAAGAACAAGGGCGAGGGAAGCGTCTGCAACAACTACAGAGGCATCCGGAAGTGGCGGCGCTGCCTTGCAGCTGCGGCTCGCCTGCAGTCCGTTTGTCTTTTCTGTTTTTTGTTTTCTCTTGTCCCGTTTTTACAGTTTATTTCGGTTTATTTAGTTGTGTATGTGTGTGGTGGGTGTAACATATTTTTTGACTCTTCCTTCGGGGGGGGGGTGCGACTTTTCCTGCCGTATCCCCCGTCTCCGTGTCCGTCTGTGCTGAGGCCTATAGCTGAGCTGGCGGCCTCCAACTGCGACCGACCTCGAGGCTGCGGAGGCAGAGCCAGGACTTACCAACGAGGCTGGCCGACTTCGGGGCTGTGGTTGCGGGGCGACCCAACTTCCGACCCGACTTTGGAGCCTCAGAGGCTCGGCCGTGGGCCAGTGGACGACATCATTGGGAGCTCGAGTTCTGTTTTCCGGAGCTCCCGCAACTACAGCTGCGTCCGCTGGACTGGAGGCGGCAGCTTCGGCAGCTTCGACCGCCCCGGGCCGCGGAGTTTGAACCGGCCCACTTGCGGAGCACGGATTCAGCCGCGGGACTTACTTACCATCACCCGGCAGGGTCACAACATCGGAGGATTGGATTGCCTCAGCGCAGAGGGAGAGCAAGGAGGGAAGAGACAATGACTTTGGGACTTAAACTGTGTTGAGTGTTTGTTATTTATTCTATGTTATGACTGCAGGCTAAACCATTTTGTTGCACTGAAAAGTGCAATGACAATAAATTGAATCAAATCAAATCAAATCAAAATCATCTCCCTCCTCAACATCGTCGGCAAGGTCTTTGCTCGGGTCATCTTGATCCTGCTGCAGAAGCTGGCAGAACGTGTCTACCCAGAGTCACAGTGCGGTTTCCCAATTGGAAGGTCAACAGTAGACATGGTCTTCTCCATTTGCCAGCTCCAGGAGAAGTGCAGAGAACAGCGGATGCCCCTGTATGTTGCTTTCATTGACCTCACCAAGGCGTTTGACCTCGTCAACAGAGGTGGCCTATTTAAGGCCTTCCAACAGATTGGCTCCCCACCAAAACTGGAGAGCATAATAGAATCCTTCCTCATCAACACGATGGGGACAGTGCAGTTCAATGGCAGCTTCTCGGAGCCCTTCAACATCCGCAGTGGCGTCAAACAAGGCTGCGTCCTTGCTCCCACACTCTTTGGGATTTTCTTCGCTCTGCTCCTGAAACATGCCTTCGGCACTGCAACAGAGGGGATCTACCTGGGTACTAGATCAGATGGCAGGCTCTTCAACCTCACCTGCCTCAGAGCAAAGACACAGGTATGTGAAGCTCTCATCAGAGACACGTTGTTTGCCGACGACGCTGCAGTTGTGTCCCACGCCCAGCAGGAACTACAGTCACTGATGGACCGCTTCTATCGGGCTTGCAAGGACTTCGGGCTGACCATCAGCCTGAAGAAGACGAACATCTTGGGGCACACAAAATTGCTGGGGAAACTCAGCGGGTGCAGCAGCATCTATGGAGCGAAGGAAATAGGCGACGTTTCGGGCCGAAACCCTTCTTCAGACGGGGCAGCCTGTCATCACCATCGACGACTACGAAATTGATGCCGTCCATCAGTTCACGTACCTCGGCTCCACCATCACCGACAACCCCTCCTTGGATACAGAGATTGATAAGAGGATCGGGAAGGCAGCTCCAACTCTCACTCGCCTCACAACTCGAGTGTGGACCAACCCAAAGCTGACGGTGAAGGCAGTCTACAACGCCTGTACGGCAGTGAGATATGGATTATATATGCCAGGCAGGAGAGAAGACTCAACACCTTTCACTTGAGATGCATCCAATGTATCTTGGGCATATCCTGGCAAGACAGAGTGTCCAACGCCGAGATCCTGTCTCGCACTGGCCTTCCCAGTATGGACACTCTATTCAGGCAGCACAGACTGCCTGAATAGAAACTTTCTATGTTTCTAAACCAGAGACCACACACAAATGTGACCTTTGCCACAGAGACGGACACTCCTGCATTGTTCTCTTCAGCCACAAGCAACGCTGCTCCAGCAGAGGCTTGGAGCAAGCAGCCAACAGCTAGGATGCATGACCCATGGTCAGTCAGGACCGAGGTGGGCCTACATCAATAAGATCCCCTCTCATCCGTCTAAATTCCAAAGTATACAAGCCTAGCCGCTCCATTCTCTCAGCCTATGACAGTCTCGCCATCCCGGGAATTAACCTTGTGAACCTACACTGCACTCCCTCAATAGCAAGAATGTCCTTCCTCAAATTAGGGGACCAAAACTGTACACAATACTCCAGGTGTGGAATCACTAGGGACCTATAGTGACCTCTTTGCTCATATACTCAACTCCTCTTGTTATGAAGGCCAACATGTTATTCGCTTTCTTCATTGCCTGGTGTACCTTCGCCTTCACTGCTTCTCCCCATAACCCCTGACACGTGTACTAATCAACCCGTACTATGGGACTATCTCAACGTTTAAGAAACAAAGAGGAACATGGATAGGACAGATTTGGAGGGATATGGGCCAAACACAGGCAGGTGCGACTAGTGTAGCATGGACATATTGGCCGGTGCAGGTAAGTTGTGCCGAAGGGCCTGTCTCCACACTGTATGACGCTAGACTCTATGTCATAAAGAAATATGGGAAAATGAAGATGTAAGTTTGAATAAGTATCTTTGAAAAAAAAGAAGTGCAGAGGTTTAGCATAGCATTTTCAAAGCTCAGGACCAGGCAGATGCCAGAAATCTAAAATCAAATCAAAAACCATTGGAAATACTGATCAGGTCAGAAAATAGTCGTGGAAAGAGAACATGGTTAACATTTTTAGTCTTTTTAAAGAGGTGTTTTGGCATGTTATTTACAGTCATGTTATTACAGTCATAGAGTGATACAGTGTGCAAACAGGCCCTTCGGCCCAACTTGCCCACACTGGCCAACATGTCCCAACTACACAAGTCCCACCTGTCTGCGTTTCATACATATGCCTCCAAACCTGTCTTATCCATGTACCTGTATAACTGTGTCTTAAATATTGGGATAATCCCTGCCTCAATTATCTCCTCTGGCAGCTTGTTCCATACATCCACTACCCTTTGTGTGAAAAAGCTACCCCTCAGATTCCTATTAAATCTTTTCCCCTTCACTTTAAACCTATGTACTCTGGTCCTCGATTCACCTACTCTGGGCAAGAGACTCTGCATCTACCCGATCTATTCCTCTCATGAAGTTATACACCTCAACAATATCACCCCTCTTCTTCCCCTGACATCAGTCAGAAGAAGGGTCTTGACCCGAAACGTTGCCCATTCCTTCTCTCCAGAGATGCTGCTTCACCTACTGAGTTGCTCCAGCATTTTGTGTCTACCTTCACCCCTCTTCTTCCCAGCCTACTCAACCTCTTCCTTTAGCTCAGACTCTCTGGCCCTGGCAACATCCTCATGAATCTTCTGTGTACCCTTTCCAGCTTGATAACATCCAGGCACATGCCGTGAGTAATTACTTAGGGTAGGCAGTCAGTCGGCTTTTAATAAATCTTGAAAACCGCACATGCACAGATTGTTCTCCTCTCCAGTAGGCAGTCAGTCGACCTTTACAAAGGCATTTGCTTTAAAAGCCTTATCTCTTAATAAAGTATTTAAAAACATATAGCTCAAAGAAATGTACTTACATTATTTGATTGATTTGATTTGATTATTTGTTCCGAACAAGTAAAGACATAAATAGGAATAAATAACAACAACAAAATCGAAATAGTCGAACAATTGGACATTCCAGGCAATATTTGCAAAGCAATGAAAAGCATAAAGCAAAATTTAAATGTCCAACACTTTTTCTTTACAAGCTTGAAAAGGAGTGAGAAGAAGAATAACTTATTTAATCTCACCCCTTCTCCCTAAACCCTTCTTCCATATTTAATAATTAATTAATTAATCATAATAATACCCCAGACAATTTTTAGAGATGCATACAGACATATATATACATACAACTGATATACACATACAAGTAATATGTATGAAGTAACCAAAAAACATAAATAAATAATAAATAAAATAATAAATAAACATTAACCCCTGTTTGTCAACCATCCCCTTCATCCCTGTACCTTGTGAAAGAAAGTGTTTTGTATGTCATTTTGAACTGGTTCAAGTTTGGACATTGCTTTAACTCCACATTCAAACTGTTCCACAATCCTACTCCACAGACCGAAATACAAAAAGTATTTCTGGTCGTGCGGACTCTTTGTACCTTAAAATTAAATATTCTTCTTAAATTATAACCCCCCACTCGCTCATTGAATAATTTTTGTATATTTCCAGGTAAGTTTTTATTTTTGGCCCTAAACATTATCTGTGATGTTTTAAATGCAACCAAATCTTCTAATTTTAATAATTTATGACTGTAAGAATAATGGATTAGTGTGACCCAGATACCTGACATTGTGAATAATACGTATTGCTCTTTTTTGCAGAATAGTTAATGAATGTAGCGAACCTTTATAGTTATTGCCCCAGACTTCTGCACAGTAATTTAAATAGGGTAAGATTAGTGAACAGTAGAGAATGCGGAGTGATTTGTGATCCAGAACCTGCTTAACTTTGTGTAATACAGAAATGCTTTTTGACAGTTTGGATTGTACATATTTAATGTGTGATTTCCAGCTGATTCTATCATCCATTATAACCCCAAGAAATTTATTTTCATGAACTCGTTCAATTTCAACCCCATTTATCTTTATATTTGCTTGTGTATTTGTTCTGCAATTACCAAATAACATTATTTTGGTTTTGCTCAAGTTTAATGATATTTTGTTCCTGTCAAACCATGTTTTCAGTTTGCCCATTTCTTTTGTTATTTTGTCCAGTAGTTGTTTTAAATTCTCCCCAGAACAAAAAATATTTTACAAACTCCATTCTTCTCTCGTTGTTTCTTAATATATTCTTAAGATTATGACAATTCATGTTTGGAAAAACCCACTAAGAAATTTGCGTTGCACATTCGCAGTACGATGCTGCGCGGCACATGCACGCAGACCACGATGCAAAGGCAGAATTTCAGCTGCCGTTCTAGACCGTTGTCATTGAAGGCATGAAGCAGCATCAACGGCACGTGAGTTGCACATAGTTTTGCGTGTTACATGTACTGCGGATGAAAGGCACGGGAGAATAATGCCTACATAAGAGATCGATCTCTGAGGTAGGCATAATTCTCCCGGGCCTTTACTATTTATATTTAATAATTACCATTTTATAATTTTAGTCAGGGTAGGCACTGCCTACATTGCCTACCCTGATGGCACGTGCCTGATAACATCTTTCCTATAACATGGTGCCCTGACAGAACACAAACTTTAAATGCGGCATCAGCAACGTCTTATACAACTGCAACATGACATCACAATTTGTATTATAGTTAATGAAGCCTGACACTGACAACAACCTTCTCATGCATGGACTGAGAATGTTTAGCTATGAACTGGAACATAAGTAGTTCTTCATCCCTCCCTTTCTGCCACCATACTGCAGTAGATCACTGAAACGCATAACAAGGGAAACAGCCCCGCTGCACAACATGTTCAAGAAGGAACTGCAGATGCTGGAAAATCGAAGGTACACAAAAATGCTGGAGAAACTCAGCGGGTGCAGCAGCATCTATGGAGAGAAGGAAATAGGCAACATTTCGGGCCGAAACCCTTCTTCAGAAACCCTTCTTCGGCCCGAAACGTTGCCTATTTCCTTCTCTCCATTGATGCTGCTGCACCCGCTGAGTTTCTCCAGCATTTTTGTGTACCCGCTGCACAACATGCCTGGTTTGGAGTGAAAATGTAAAAGTATGTCTATTACCAGCGAAGATCGAGGTATCGCAGAGTCCTGTTTTTAACGAGTTGTTCACAAAGTTGCTGGACACCAAAATCTTTCATTTCAAATCTTTCTAAGTGCAGCTCCTGCAGGGTTTGGTTCACGTGCAGCATGTCAGCCATGTGCACAGTCATCTCTTCCTAAAATCAAACAATACAAGGGAGTAAATGTCGAGCAAGGAAGATGCTCCAGACCAATGGATGCAGCTGCCGTGAATTGCTCTCATAAAGTAATGGGAGAAAATGCAGTTCAACATCAATAAAAATAATCAGAAGGGCTAGGGCTGTTCATCAATGTGCCCCATTGCTACATTGATCCAGAACATTAGATGTACGGGATTAACTGTGACTTGGTCGTATGGGTTCAGAACTGGCTTACTGATGCACAGAGGGCTGTGATGAAAGGACAGTGTTCAGGTTGGAGGTCTATGACCAGTAAAGTTATAGAGTCATAGAGTGATACAGTGTGGAAACAGGCCCTTCAGCCCAACTTGCCCACACCGTCCAACATGTCCCAGTTACAGTAGTGCCACCTGCCCGTGTTTGGTCCATATCCCTCCAAATCTGTCCTATCCATGTACCTGTCTAGCTGTTTCTTAAATATTGAGATCATCCCTGCCTCAACTACCTTCTCCAGCAGCTTATTCCATACACCCACCACCTTTTGTGTGAAAAAGTTAGTCCTCAGATTCCTCAGATCTTTTACGCTTCATCTTAAATCTATGTCCTCTGGTCCTCGATTCACCTACTCTGGGCAAGAGACTCTGTGCATCAACCCGAATTTATTCTTCTCATGATATTATACACTTCAATAAGATCACCCCTCATCCTCTTGTGCTTCAAGGAATGGAGTCCCAGCCTACTCAACCTCTCCCTGTAGCTCACACCCTCTAGTCCTGGCATCTTCCTTGTGAATCTTCTCTGTACCCTTCCATCTTGACAACATCTTTTCTATAACATGGTGCCCAGAACTGAACGCAATACTCTAAATGCGGCCTCACCAACGTCTTATACAACTGGAACATGACCTCCCAACTGCTATACTCAATACTCCGACTGATGAAGGACAATGTGTCAAACACCTTATTAACCACCCTGTCTACCTGTGACTCCACCTTCAGTTCCACAGGAATCTATGCTGGGACCTCTGCTGTTTGCGATATATATAAATGATTTGGACGTAACCGTAGACAGGTTGGTTAGTAAGTTTGCAGATGACACCAAGATTGTTGGGCCATGTAGGGTGTTGTCAAGCTATACAGCGGTATGTAGATCAGCTGCAGAAATGGGTGGTGAAAATGGCAGATGGAGTTTAATCCGAGCAAGTGTGAGGTCAATCATAAGGGGAAAATATACAATTAATGTCATGACACTTGACACAATTGAAGTACAGAGGGATCTTGGGGTCCAAGACCATAGCTCACTGAAAGTGGCAAGTAGCTAGAGTAAAAAAGGCATATGGTATGCTTGCATTCATAGGTCGGGCTATTGAGTAGAAGAGTCATGGAGTCGTGAAGCAGCTTTATAGGACATTGCTTTGGCTGCAATTGAAGTACTATATTATGTACATTTCTTACAGCGGCTTTGGAAAGGGTGCAGAAGAGGTTTAGCAGAATGTTTACTGGATTAGGGCGTATTAGCTACTGGTGGAGGTTGGACAGGCTTGCATTGTTTTCTGTGGAATGCGGAGGTTACGGGGAGACCAGATAAAATAATTATGAGAGGCATAGATAGGGTAGACAGTCAGAACTGTATTCCTATGATGGAAAAATCAAATACTAGAGGGCATTTAAGGTGAGGGGGGCTAAGTTTAAAGGAGATGTTCAAGGCAAGATTTTTTACACAGTGGGTGCCTGGAACATGCTGCCAGGATTGAAGCAGATACGATAGTGGTATTGAAGAGGCTTTTTGATAGGCATGTGGATATGCAGGATATGGAAGGATTTTGATTATGTTTGGTACAGTGCCCTCCATAATGTTTGGGACAAAGACCCATTATCTATTTATTTGCCTCTGTACTCCACAATTTGAGATATGTAATAGAAATAGTCACATGTGGTTAAAGTGCACATTATCAGATTTTATTGAAGCCCATTTTTATACATTTTGGTTTCACCATGTAGAAATTACAGCTGTGTTTATACATAGTTCCCCCATTTCAGGGCACCATAATGTTTGGGACACATGGCTTCACAGGTGTTTGTAATTGCTCAGGTGTGTTTAATTGCCCCCTTAATGCAGATATAAGAGAGCTCTCAGCACCAAGTCTTTCCTCCGGTCTTTCCATCACCTTTGGAAATGTTTATTGCTGTTTATCAACATGAGGACCAAAGTTGTGCCAATGAAAGTCAAAGAAGCCATTATGAAACTGAGAAACAAAAATAAAACTGTTGGAGACCTCAGCCAAACCTTAGGCTTACCAAAATGAACTGTTTGGAACATCATTAAGAAGAAAGAGAGCACTGGTGAGCTGACTAATCGCAAAGGGACTGGCAGGCCAAGGAAGACATTCGCAGCCGATGACAGATGATTTCCCTCTATAATGATGGAAAATCCCAAAACACCTGTCCAACAGATCAGAAACACTCTTCAGGAGTCAGGTGTGGATTTGTCAATGACCACTGTCTGCTGAGGACTTCATGAACAGAAATCCAGAGGCTACATTGCAAGATGCAAACCACTAGTTAGCCACAAAAATAGGATGGCCAGGTTACAGTTTACTAAGAAATACTTAAAAGAGCAACCACAGTTCTGGAAAAAGGTCTTGTGAACAGATGAGACAAAGATTAACATATATCAGAATGATGGCAAGAGCAAAGTATGGAGGAGAGAAGGAACTGCCCAAGATCCAAAACATACCAACTCATCTGTGAAACACAGTGGTGGGGGTGTTATGGCCTGGGCATGTATGGCTGCTGAAGGTACTGGCTCACTTATCTTCATTGATGATACAACTGCTGATGGTAGTAGCATAATGAATTCTGAAGTGGATAGACACATCCTAGCTGCTCAAGTTCAAACAAATTGCCTCAAAACTCATTGGCCGGTGGTTCATTCTACAGCAAGACAACGATCCCAAATAAACTGCTGAAGCAAAAATTGAGATTTTCAAAGCTAAAATAATGGACAATTCTTGAGTGGCCATCACCCAATCTGAAGCCAATTGAGCATGCCTTTTATATGCCGAAGAGAAAACTGAAGAGGGCTAGCTCCCAAAACAAGCATAAACTAAAGATGGCTGCAATACAGGCCTGGCAGAGCAGACACCCAGCAAGCGATGATGTCCATGAATCACAGACTTCACATAGACATTGCATGCAAAGGATATGCAACAAAACACATGTGATTTTTTTTCTGTTACAAATCTCAAATTGTGGAGTACAGAGGCAAATAAATAAATGATGGGTCTTTGTCCCAAACATTATGGAGGGCACTGTAGATAAGTGATGGTCTTGGCCACATGTTCAATGATTCTTTATTATTGCAGTGAAATTCTTTTTTTGCATGCAGTTTGGTAAATTATTAGTATACATAGGCACAATCCCAGATTAAATACAGAGTGTCAAGAAATAGCCCATATAGAAGAGTCGCCAGGTTTGGCCCATTTTCAATGGAATTGACAGGGGTGTAACTGGGACACCAGGTATCACCGTTGAACCCTCTGGAGACGTTGTGAGCTTATCAATGAAATGTCAAAGAAGGAGGGTGCCCACCTGGTGACCCCGATGATGTACCTACCCTACCTTTCACCACTCCAATCCCACTGCCAAAGTCTGCGAGAGTGGGGGCTCAAGATGATTCATCAACTGACCACCCGGTAACAAACCTTGGAATGGACACAACATTAACCATATAACCATATAACCATATAATAATTACAGCACGGAAACAGGCCATCTCGGCCCTACAAGTCCGCGCCGAACAATTTTTTTTTTCCCTTAGTCCCACCTGCCTGCACTCATACCATAACCCTCCATTCCCTTCTCATCCATATGCCTATCCAATTTATTCTTAAATAATACCAACGAACCTGCCGCCACCACTTCCACTGGAAGCTCATTCCACACCGCTACCACTCTCTGAGTAAAGAAGTTCCCCCTCATGTTACCCCTAAACTTCTGTCCCTTAATTCTGAAGTCATGTCCTCTGGTTTGAATCTTCCCTATTCTCAAAGGGAAAAGCTTGATCACATCAACTCTGTCTATCCCTCTCATCATTTTAAAGGCCTCTATCAAGTCCCCCCCTTAACCTTCTGCGCTCCAGAGAATAAAGACCTAACTTATTCAACCTATCTCTGTAACTTAGTTGTTGAAACCCAGGCAACATTCTAGTAAATCTCCTCTGTACTCTCTCTATTTTGTTGACATCCTTCCTATAATTGGGCGACCAAAATTGTACACCATACTCCAGATTTGGTCTCACCAATGCCTTGTACAATTTTAACATTACATCCCAGCTTCTATACTCAATGCTCTGATTTATAAAGGCTAGCATACCAAAAGCTTTCTTTACCACCCTATCTATATGAGATTCCATCTTCAAGGAACTATGCACGGTTATTCCCAGATCCCTCTGTTCAACTGTATTCTTCAATTCCCTACCATTTATCATGTACGTCCTATTTTGATTTGTCCTGCCAAGGTGTAACACCTCACATTTATCAGCATTAAACTCCATCTGCCATCTTTCAGCCCATTTTTCCAAATGGCCTAAATCACTCTGTAGACTTTGGAAATCCTCTTCATTATCCACAACACCCCCTATCTTGGTATCATCTGCATACTTACTAATCCAATTTACCACCCCTTCATCCAGATCATTGATGTACATGACAAACAACAAAGGACCCAACACAGATCCCTGAGGCACCCCACTAGTCACCTGCCTCCAACCCGACAAACAGCCATCCACCATTACCCTCTGGCTTCTCCCATTCAGCCACTGCTGAATCCATCTTGCTATTCCTGCATTTATACCCAACAGTTTAACCTTCTTAACCAACCTTCCATGAGGAACCTTGTCAAAGGCCTTACTAAAGTCCATATAGACAACATCCATTAAATCAAGGAAGTGGCAAAATTCTTGACAAATGAGCAACTGGACACGTTCTTCAGACCTGTAGGTGTGGCTGGACTAAAGTACCATCAACTCGTGGTCTCAAAATTCATCAGGGACAGAAGAAATGCTTGAAAATCCCCAACCCAGGGCCCCGCATTGACCAGATTCTGTCAAGAGGAAGGTCAAATCAGTCGGATGAAACTCAGAGGCAGGAAGAAATCCACAGTCCGCAGAGCATCAGCACCCTACGGGATGTGGCAGAAGTTTCAGGCAACAGTCCAAGACGCAACCAGGCACATTGTAAAGTGGAGAACATGCAAGGACGCAAGCTGTTAGTGAAATGGCCAAAGTCGAACAAACCATCAATGCAGATGTGAACTTAATCTTCAGTGGAATCAAGGAATCAGCAGAAAATAAGTTGGAGAAGATGGGTGATCTAGTCTACTGCTATGGAAAGGAGACATTTGGTGAGAAGGAACAATCCAGCAGGAGTTGGCCTCCTCCACCCAAGTCCCGTCGTCTGCAGGAAATCCAACTTTGTTAAAGAAAGAAGATGCTGAGGTCAGGTGTGGAAAAACGCAACAGCAGAAGAAAGGAAGGGCTTCAACCTCCTTCAAGAGGACCTAAAACAGAGGCTCTCGAAGCTGCGCAGAGCGGAGAATTTAAGGAAAAGACGCAATACGGACAATGCAAGAACAGACTTCTACAAAGATCATTTAAGTTTGTGAAAGGCATTTTCACAAAAGAGAAAAGCGGCTCCCTGAAAGCGTCAAAAAAAGAGGTTGAAGGACACATCAAAACCATCCACACCGATCAGCTAAAATATGAACCCATTTTAAGCATACAGATATATACATTAGGAAGGAGGTAGATATTGGCAAAATACTGTCATGTGTCTGCAGTGAAAAAAAAAATGTTTTGCGGGCTGTCCATTCGGATTTTCCCATCCATGAGTACAATTACACTGTGCAGTTTAGGTTTAATGTGAAAGGAGAAACATTTAATAGTAACCTGAGGGGCAACTTTTTTTACACAGAGGGTAGTGCATACATGAAATGAGCTGCCAGATGAAATGATGCAAGCAAGTACAATTACGACATTAAAATAAACTTGAACAGGTGGGAAGATGGGAAGGATTAGAGTGATATGGTCCAGGTGTAGGCGACTGGGAATAACCAGTTTGATAATTTGATCAGCATAGCCACATTGGGCAGAAGGATCTGTTTCCATTCTGTATAGCTACATTACTCCAAACTGGAGGGCTAATTATTATCTGTATGCGGATAGATTGAGTAAGGGCATGGTATACAAGAACTGGGTTTACATATGCAGGTGAATAGACAGGGTGAATACACAGAGTCTTTTACCCAGAGTATGGAAATGAAGAACCAGAGGACGTAAATTTAAGGTGAGAGGGGAAAGATTTAAAATGATCCTGTGACAAAACTTTTTCACATAGATGGTGGTGGGTATATGGAACAAGCTGCCAGAAGAAGTAGTTGAGGCAGGTACTTTTGACAGAGATTCCAATTTCTAAGTTCTGATTAATTGTAAAGTTCCTTCATTGACTGAGCCCATGTCATACCTGAAGGGTGTAAACCAAAGGCCGTCCAACATCGATGGATTTGAGCGCTTTGTTATGGTTTAGAACTGTTGCTAATCCAATCACACATTGAATTCCCTGAAAAGACAGCAAACAGAAATCTTCAATTCTTCAGCAGAAAAAGAGCATTTCCCTACATAAATGCAATATAAACCATGTTTAAGAATAGATAGATGTTATGGCAAAACATTTATTACATATTCTCAGTGTGATTTAAAATCTTAATATTTCACTGGGAAAGAACTGCCTATTAGCAGGTTTGGAAACAATAATGGAATCTATCATCTACATTGAAAGATATTTTGAGATCCACGAAGCCTGATGCCAGCTCTTTGACACTGTCTCCTATTACTTTTGGAAACATAAGAAATTTCAGATGCTAGAATCTTGAGGGGAAAAAAACAGTATTGGCAAAACTCAGCCATTCAGTCAGCATTTGTGGAGTGAATGATCAGGTGATGTTTTGGGTTGGGACACTTCTTCAGACTGAGATAGGAGTGGGGCAAAGCCTGGCAAATGGGCGTTTACGGGGGGGGGGGAAGGGATTGGCAGATGGATGGAAATATGACAAAGGCTGTTGATAAAAAGGAGACAAAGGGCATCAGATTGGCAAAGCAGAGGCGGAGTGAAATATGAAGCTAACCAGTCAGTGGAATGACAATACATGATCACAGTGTACAGATACATGATGAAGGGAATAATGTGGATAATGTTTAGTGCAAGATAAAGGCAGTAAAGTCTGATGGTTTTCGAATGAGGTAGATAGTAGTTCAGGACTGCTCTCCAGTTGTGGTAGAATGTTTCAGTTGCTTGATGACAGCAAGAAACAAACTGTTGCTGAATCTGGAGATGCACGATTTCATTCATTTGCCAGATGGGAGAGGGGAGATAAGGAGTGGCCAGGATGCGACTTGTCCTTGATTATGCTGGTTGCCTTGCCGAGGTAGTGTGAGGTATAAATGGAGTAAATGGAAGGGACGTTGGTTTGTGTGATATTATCTGTGCTGCATTACTTATGAAAGTAAGCATGCATTACAGCAGGCAGTGAAGAAAGTGAATGGCATGTTGGCCTTTATAACAAGAGGAATCCAATATAGTCAAGTCAAGTCAAGTTTATTTGTCACATACACATACGAGATGTGCAGTGAAATGAAAGTGGCAATGCTCGCGGACTTTTGTGCAAAAAGACAAACAACCAAACAACCAAACAAACTATAAACACAATCATAACACACATATTCTTTTACATAATAAATAATGGAAGGAAAAACGTTCAGTACAGTTCAATATAGGAGCAAAGAGGTCCTTCTGCACTTGTACAGAGCCCTAGTGAGACCACATCTGGAGTATTTTGTGCAGTTTTGGTCCCCTAATTTGAGGAAGGACATTCTTGCTATTGAGTGAGTGCAGCGTAGGTTTACAAAGTTATTTCCTGGAAAGGCGGGACTGTCATATGCTGAGAGAATGGAGCAGCTGGGCTTGTACACTCTGGAGATTAGAAGGATGAGAGGGAATCTCATTGAAACATATAAGATTGTTAAGGGTTTGGACACACTAGAAGCAGGAAACATGTTCCCGATGTTAGGGGAGTCCAGAACCAGGGGCGACAGTTTAAGAATAAGGAGTATGCCATTTAGATCGGAGACGAGGAAACACTTTTTCTCACAGAGAGTGGTGAGTCTGTGGAATTCTTTGCCTCAGAGGGTGGTGGAGGCAGTTTCTCTGGATGCTTTCAAGAGAGAGCTAGATAGAGCTCTTAAAAATAGAGTCAGGGGATATGGGGAGAAGGCAGGAACGGGGTACTGATTGGGGATGATCAGCCATGATCACATTGAATGGCGGTGCTGGCTCGAAGGGCCCAATGGTCTACTCCTGCACCTATTGTCTATTGTCTATCCACAATTCTCTGCAATTTCTTGCGGTCTTGGATGGAGCTGGTCCCAAAACATGCTGTGATGCATCTCGATAAAATGCTTTTTATGGCACATCTGTAGAGGTTGGTGAGAGTTATTGGGGACATGCTGAACTTCCTAAGTCTTCTAAGGAAGTAAAGGCATTGGTGTGCTCCAGGTGTTGGTTGATGTTAGGAATGTTATAAGGAAATGCTACTGAATATTTTTGGTCCACTATAGATTGCTGGTGTATTTCAGCAAGGCATTTGATAGGGTTTCACATGCTAGGTTGCTCTGGAAGGTTAGATTGCATGGGGTCCAGGGAGAGCTAACCGAGTGGATGGAGAATTGGCTTCATGAAATGAATCAGGTGATGGTGGAAGGTTGTTTTTCAGACTAGATGTATGTGACTGGTGGTGTGCCTCAGGGATCAGTGCTGGGCCCATTACTGCTTGTGGTTCTTATCAACGGTTTGGATGAGAATGTACAAGGCATAATGAGTAAGTTTGGAGATGACACTAAAGTGTGTGGTATTGTAGATGGTAAAGATGATTATCACAAGTTACAGCAGGATCTTAACCAGCTGGGCAAGGAATGGCCAATGGAATTCAATGCAGTTAAGTGCGAGGTTTTGTATTTTGAGGAGTCAAACCACGGCAGTATCTTCACATGGCAGGACCCTGGGGAGTGTTGCAAACCAAAGAAATCTCGGAGTACTAGTACATATTTCACTGAAAGCGGTGTCACAGGTAAATAGGGGAGCTCTCGGCACATTAACCTTCATCAGTCAGAGTATTGAGTGTGGAAGTTAGGATGTTATGTTACAGTTGTACAACATTGGTCATAGTGTGTGGAAACAGGCCCTTCGGCCCAACTTTCCTTCGCTGACCAACATGTTCCATCTACACTAGTCCCAAATGCCTCATTTGGCCAATATCCTATAAACTTATCCTATCCATGCACCTGTCTAAATGTCTCTTATACATTGCGATAGTACCTGCCCCAACTACCTCCTCTGGCTGCTCGTTCCGAACACGCACCAGCACGCACCACTGTGTAAAAACAGTTACCCCTCAGGTTGGTAAGGCCACACTTGGAGTATTTTGGTCACCCTGCTGTGGGGAGGATGCCATTAACCTGGAAAGTGTGCAGAGAATATTTATAAGAATGTTGCGAGGTCTTGCAGGCCTGAGCTATAAAGAGAGATCAGGCAGACTAGGCATTTATTCCTTGGAGCGCAGGAGGATGAGGAATAATCTAATAGAGGTATATAAAATCTGGGGAATAGATAGAGTGAATGCACAGAGTTTTTTTCAACTCGGAGTAGGGAAATCATGTGCCAGAGGACATAGATTTAAGGTGAGAGGGGAAAGATTTAACAGGAAGCGAAGGAGCACGTTTTTCACACTGAGGGTGTGCCAGCTGAGGTAGTTGACGCAGGTACTATAACATCTTTTAGATTCATAGAGTGATAGTGTGGAAACAGGCCCTCCAGCTCAACTTGCCCGCACCGGCCAACATGTCCCAGCTACACTAGTCCCACCTGCCCGCGTTTAGTCCATATCCCTCCAAACATGGCCTATCCATGTACCTGTCTAACTGTTTCATAAATGTTGGAATCATCCTTGCCTCAACTACCTCCTCTGCAGCTTGCTCCATACACTCACCACCCTTTGTGAGAAAAGGTTACCCCTCAGATTCCTATAAATCTTTTCTCCTTCACCTTAAACCTATGTCCTCTGGTCCTCATTCATCTACTCTGGGAAAGCGATTCTGTGCACCTACCTGATCTATTCCTCTTATGATTTTGTACACCTCTATAAGATGACATCTTCCTGCGTTCCAAGGAACAGAGTCCCAGCCTACTCAACCTCTCCCTGTAGCTCAGATCCTTTAGTCCTGGCAATATCCTTGTAAATCTTCTCTTCCAGCTTGATAACATCTTCCCTATAGCATGGTGCTCAGAACTGAACACATACTCTAAACGCGACCTCACTAATGTCTTATACAACTGCAACACGACCTCCCAACTTCTACACTCAATACTTTGACTGATGAAGGCAAATGTGCCAAAAGCCTTTTTGACCACCCGATCTACCTGTGACTCCACCTTCAAGGAACCATGCACCTGAACCTGCACTCCCAGATCTCTCTGCTCTACAACACTCCACAGACCCCTACCATTCAGGTCCTGCCCATGTTAGACTTCCTCAAAATGCAACACCTCACATTTCTCTGTATTAAATTCCATCAACCATTCCTCAGCCCCCCTGGCCAATCGATCAAGATCCTGCTGCAATTTTTCACAACAATCTTCACTTCCTGCAAAACTACCCACTTTTGTATCATCAGTAAACTTGCTCATTTTGCCCTGTATGTTCCCATCCAAATCATTGATGTAGATGACAATCAGCAACGGGCCCAACACCAAACTCTGAAGCACGGGCCTCCAGTCTGAGAAGCAACCTTCCACCATCACCCTCTGCTTCCTTCCATGAAGCAAATTTTCTCTCCATTGGGTTATCTCTCTTTGGATCCCATGCGATCTAACTTTTAAAAAAACATTTGGGCAGGTGCATGAATATGAAAGGTTTCGAGGGATATGGGCAAAATTCAGGCAGAGGGCATGAGTGTAGATGGGATTCTTGATTGGCATGGACAAGTCGGGCTGCAAGGTTTATTTCTGTGTGGTATGACCTCACCAAATGATACTCACCAAATCGCAGTCGGCAATGTCCAGCGACTCGAGGGTCCTGTTAAGTTGCAGCATTGTCGCAAAGTGCATTCCACCTTTATTGCCAATTTTATTTCCATTCACTCTCAGATGCCTCACTGATATGTTCAACTGTGTAAACAGATGCTTTCACATGAGTTTGTGCTCCTGTGGCTGCAGTGATATGTTCACTGTCAGATATGAGTGGTAGATTAGATCCAGCATTTAACCTTTGACTTGAACTTTTTGCATACCCATGTAATCTTGATACATGCCTCTTTGCACTAAATGTTGTATCCTTTATCTGTCTTTGCACTAAATGTTGTATCCTTTATCTGAGCACTGTGGACAACTTGTTTGTATTCATGTATAGTCTGTTCTTTGACTGGGTGGCACACAAACAAAAGCTTTTCACTGTACTTTGGTACACATGACAATAATAAACTAACTGTGATCTGACCTGACAGCCCATGTATCTACATGCCTGGTCCGGGCTTTTCTGATCAATGGTCACCAAAAACTCAACAGGACATTAATGGTGACAATCGTTGTAACGCTGGTAGATGCCAAGGGTCCGAGTCTATGTGAAACCATGGACTGCCTCATTATTCATGAAGCTATGAAATAAATTAAAATGACAAAATCATTAACAAATCTGAATGCACCTATCATGATGTAAGGAAAGTCGCCGACGAAGCATTTAGTCATTGGAGTCAAATAGTGTGGAAACAGGCCCTTCAGCCCGACATGCCCACACCGACCCACCAGTCCCATCAACACTAGTCCCACTTACATGCATTTGGCCCAGATCCCTCTAAACCTGTCCTATTCATGTACCTGTTTAATTGCCTCATAAACATTGTGATAGTCCCTGCCTCAACTACCTCCTCCGGCATCTCGTTACATACACCCCACCCGTTGTGTAAAAAGGTTACAAAATGCTGGAGTAACTCAGTGGGCCAGGCAGCATCTCTGGCGAGAAGGAATGGGTGACGTTTCGGGTCGAGACCCTTCTTCAGACTGAGAGTCAGGGGAGAGGGAAACGAGGTATGAAAAGGGTACAAAGAACATGCAAAGTGTGAAAAGGACAGATCAAAGCAGACGATGCTCAAGGAAATGTAAAATGGTTCTTGTTGGATGAGAAGATAACAACAAGGCATATAAACAGTAAAGTTAATTCTGAGCACAGTGAAACCAGGAGGGACGGAAAGAGAGAAAGCAAGGTTACGAAGTTAGAGAAATCAATAGTAAGCTGCCCAAGCAAAATATGACGTGCTGCTCCTCCAATTTGAGTGTGGCCTCACTCTGACAGTGGAGGAGGCCCAGAACTGAAAGGTCATTATGGGAATGGGAGGGGGAGTTAAAGTGTTTGGCAACTGGGAGATCGCCTTGACTAAAATGGACCAAGGGAAAGTGTTAAGCGAAGTGATCGCCGAGTCTGCGCTTGGTCTCGCTGATGTATAGAAGTCCACACAGAACAGCGGATACAGTAGATGAGGTTGGAGGAGATGCAAGTGAACCTCTGCCTCACATGAAAGGACTGTCGGGGTCACTGACAGAGTTGAGGGGGAGGTATAGTGACAGGTGTTGCATCTCCTACGATTATAGGGGAAGGTACCTGGGGAGGGGTGGTTTGGGTGGGAAGGGATGTCAACCAAGGAGTTGAGGGAACGGTCTCTGCGAAAGATGGAAAGGGGTGGAGATGGCAAGATGTGACTTGTGCTGGGATCCCATTGGAGGTGGCAAAAATGTTGGGGGATTATGTGTTGTATGTGGTGGCTGATGGGTGAAAGGTGAGGACTAGGGGAGACTCAATACTCTGACTGATGAAGGCCAATGTGTCAATAGCCTTTTTGACCACCCCATCGACCTGTGACGCCACCTTCATGGAACTATGTACCTGCACTCTTAGATCCCTCTGCACTACAACACTTACTCAATCCCTACCATTCACTGTGTAGTTCACGCCCATGTTAGACTTTCCAGAATACAACAACTCACATTTTTTTGTATTAAATTCAACCATTCGTCAGCGCAACTGACCAACCGATCGAGATCCTGCTGTAATTTTTGATAACCTTCAAGATGTAATACCACCCACTTTTGTATTATTTACAAACTTGCTAATCTTGCCATAAACTGTATATTCTCATCCAATTCATTGATGTAGATGACAAACAGTAATGGGCCCAGCACCGTACCCTGAGGCACACCACTAGTCACAGGCCTCCAGTCCGAGAAGCAACCTTCCACCATCACCCTCTGCTTCCTTCCATGAAGCCAATTTTCTATCCATTCAGCTATCTCTCATTGGATCCCATGTGATCTAATCTTCCTTAAAGTTGAAGATAGTTGGGTCTCAAACTACTCTGGGGAACTCCTGCAGTGATAACCTGGGGCTGGAATGATGTGCTCCAATGGCCACCACAATTTTCCTTTGTATACCCACCAATTGAAACCACCTTTAGGCTGACTGAGCAGAGGTGATCAGCGAAACGATCGCCTGTGCTTGGTCTCACTGATATCTAGGAGTCAACACCGTGAACAGTGGATACAGTGGATGAGGTTGCAGGAGGTACAAATGCTAATTGGCTACAACTCTTCCAGGGGTCCTTCATGTCACACTCAATCTAATGCAGCCTTGATATTAAGGCCAATCACTCGCTCCTCATTTCTCTGGTTCAAGTTTGTAATTAAATCTGCTGAATTGGTTGGCAAGAAGTGAATCAAACATCAGGAAGTTTATTGTTATTGTTGTGGGAAGGAACTGCAAATGCTGGTTTAAACCAAAGATAGACACAAAATGCTGGAGTAACTCTGCGGGACAGGCAGCATCTCTGGATTGAAGGAATAGTTGACGTTTTGGGCCAAGAGCCTTCTTCAGACTGAATCAAGGGAGAGGGAGATACAGAGATAAGGAAATGTAAGGTGAAAAGGAGACAAAGGGAATGAAGTTCAAGGAACATGTAGAATATGTCGTTGTTAGCCAGGAGAACGTAACAACAAAGCAAACAGATAAAACTGGGAAGGGGGACGGATGGAGAGAGAGGGATTACTTGAAGTTAGAGAAGTCAATTTTCATACCGCTGGTGTGTAAACTACCTATGCGAAATATGAGGTGTTGTTACTCCAATTTGCATTGGGCATCACTCTGACAATAGAGGAGGCCCAGGACAGAAAGGTCAGTGTGGGAATGGGTGGGGGAGTTAAAGTGTTTAGCAACCAGGGGATTACGTAGGTTTAGGCTGACTGAGCAGAGGTGATCAGCGAAACGATCGCCTGTGCTTGGTCTCACTGATATCTAGGAGTCAACACCGTGAACAGTGGATACAGTGGATGAGGTTGCAGGAGGTACAAGTGAACCTCTGCCTCACCTGAAAAGACTGTTGGGGTCCTTGGACGTAGTCGAGGGGGGAGGTATCAGGACAGGTGTTGCATCTCATGCGGTTGCAGGGGAAAGTACCTAAGGAGGGGGTGGTTTGGGTGGGAAGGGACGAGTTAACCAGGGCTCATCAGTGTCTCCTCTGTGTCCTGCAGCTCCCGCTCTTGCTCCTCCTCCCCACAGATGGAACAAGGATAGAGTTCTCCTGGTCCTCATCGTTCAACTTCAGCATCCAACGCTTCATTCAGCAACATTTCCACTACTTTCAACGTGATCGCACACCAGTTACATCTTGCTGTCCCCATCTTGTTCCACCTTCTGCAGAGACCACTCCCTCCACGACTTGGTTTGCTCATCTCTTCCCACCCCCCCACCCAGCTACTTACCCCTATAATTTCAGATGTAACGCCTGTCCCTCTCTCCCTTCCATCTAGCAACCCCAGTAGTCCTTCCAGGTGAAACAGAGTGTCACATGCACCTCTTTCAACCTTCTCTATTGCATTTAGTCATGCTACTGATGTGGCCTCCTTTGCATCGGCGAGATCGAGCATAGCTAGTCCACCACTTGCACACTGTCCGGCAATTTAACTTCCTTTTCCATTCCTATACTGACCTTTCTGTCCTTGGCCTCTCCAGTGCCAGACCAAAGCCACACAAACTGAAAGAATAGCACCTCGTAATCTGCTTGGGTAATTTACAACTCAACAGTATGAACATTGAATTTTCTGATTCATGTAATACACCCCTACCCTCGCCCTCCCGTTCCCCTCCCCCTCCTCATGGTGCATACCTCATCTCCCATTCCACCCCCCCCCCATCCCCCAAAGTCTCATATATCCCTTTATGTGCCCCCTCTCTCCCCTTCATCTTGTCCCCTTCCGGCCATATCCCTCCCTCCAGTTTATGCATTTCACTCCCTTCCTTATCTGACACCCTTTTGTCACCTTTTCACCTCTTCTCTTTGTCATTTACTCCACCCATCTTGCAATCACCCCTTTTCCCCTCATCTATAACCACCTGTCAGTTGTCAGGCATTGCCCTTCCCACACCACGCCAGTACAAAGAGTAAAATACCAGAGTGCACACTAGAATATTACAGTGTGAAACCATGGCAGTTACAGATTTTTTTTTTAAATCCCACATCCCAAAGACGTGCAGGTTTGTAGGTTAATTGGCCCTCCGTAAATTGTCTCGAGTGTGCCGGAAGTCAATGAGAGAATGGAATAACATAGATCGCGTGTATCTTTCTCATGTCCATGTTGATGAAGTTACGTAAGATATAAGACATAGGAGCAGAATTCTGACATTCGGCCCATCGATACTACTCTTCCATTCGATCATGGCTGATCTATTTTTCCCTCTCAATCCCATTGTCCTGTCTGCTCCCTGTAACCTTTGACATCCTAACTAATCAAGAAGTTATCAATCTCCATGTTAAAAAATTCAATGTCTTGGCCTCCACAGACATCTGAGACAATGAATTCCACAGATTCACCATACTCTGGCTAAACACATTTCTCCTCATATCCATTCTATAGGTAGGTTATTTTACTCTGAGGCTGTGCCCTCGGGTTTTAGACTCTCCGATTGCTGAAAACATCCTTTCCACATCCACTTGTATCTGGGTCTTTCATTTTGCACTGTTTCAATGAGATCCCCCCTAGGATTACCTAAATGAATTGGTCCAACACCTGCACCAGGCCTATAATCCTCCAAACCTTTCCTATCTGTCTATTTGTCCGTCTTCGAAATGTTACAATTATACATGCCTCTACCATGTTCTCTGGTAGCCCACCCAAAATGCTGTCTGTCCATTTCCCTCCCTTGATGCTGACGGACTGGGAGTTACTCCAGCATCTTGTGGTTTGCTCCAGATTCCAGCATCTGCAGTTTCTTGTGTCTTTGCTATCATGGTGAATCTCCACTGCATCCTATGAATCAATTCTTGCAATGTTAGTCGTTCCCCACTGCCATACTTTGAACCTGGTTTCCCAATCAACAATAGCCAACTCACTGCTCATGCTTTTACAGTTTCCACTGTTGGATTGAAGAATCTGAAAGGGTGGGAGTATTTCAAATACCAATCTATGCCTGAGAGAGAGAGATTCAGTTCTTTACCTGTAAGGCTTTGGCAAGCCATTCTGCTCCATTGCTGCCGATGTCATTGCACATCAGGTTTAAGTCACTGAATGTTTCGGTTTCCTGGCAGATTAACATTTCTGTGTTAAAGATTAATTGCATCCACAGACAGCCGAAGGTTATCAGATACATCTCCACATGAACATCATTCAATATACATTCAGAGACCCTCACCCCAACCCAACCACATCTTCTCTACGAATGGAAACTAACTTACTATCCTTCTTTGTATCCATGCTTTATCCTGCCTCTCCACTCATCCAGCTTTCTTCCTCCCCACCACCATCGGTCCGAAGAAGAGTCCCGACCCTAAGCATCACCTATCCATATTCTCCAGAGATATTGCCCGACCTGCTGATTTACTTTGGCACTTTCTCTTTTTTTCTCTCTCTTGTTTTCACACTTTATTAGTTTTCAGACCACAGAAGGGTCTCATAGATTGAAACATAGAAAATAGGTGCAGGAGTAGGCCATTCGGCCCTTCGAGACTGCACCGCCATTCAATAGGATCATGGCTGATCATCCAACTCTGTATCCCATACCTGCCTTCTCTCCATACCCCCTGATCCCTTTAGCCACAAGGGCCACATCTAACTCCTTCTTAAATATAGCCAATGAACTGGCCTCAACTACTTTCTGTGGCAGAGAATTCCACAGATTCACCACTCTCTGTGTGAAAAATGCTTTTCTCTGAATTTTCTCGACTGGAAACGTCACCCATACCTTCTCTCCAGAGATGCTGCCTGCCCCGCTGAGACTCTAGCATTTTGTGTCTATCTTCTCACTCCACAATGCTGCCTGATCTATTGCGTGTCTGTTTTTGTTTCAGATTTTCCGCATCTGCACTTTCTTTTTATGATTCAATCATCTTGCTGCTGAATTGTCACAATAATGAAAGTGTAATGCCACAATTTCATGTGCTCCCCACATACCCCACATCAAACCAGAACACATGCTACAGTAACCATTCACTTACCAGTAGAAATTTTGCAATTATTTCTGCTCCACAATTTGTTAAATCATTGAATCTTAAATCAAGACCTGAAGAATCAAAAGTGAAAATTGTGAAAGCATCTGCAGTTTCTTCTTAAACATTGTGAAAGCTTTCTCTTTCTGTTCCGGCGTCACCAGAATCCTCCTTCTGCCTTGAGAAAGGCAGAAAGAAAACCCTGACCAATCCCACTGCTCATTTCCAATCATTGAATCAAAATAATGCACTGAAAAGCATTTGTTCTGCAGACCAGAGCTGGACTTGCATGACCCCCACTGCCCATTATCCCCAAGACAATGCCAAGCTTGGTAGTGGATAAATCCAGCAGGAGGCTGTATCCAGCCCTGTGAGTGAACTATGTACGGTCCGAGTTGAGCAGCAGAGATGGAGATGACTTTCAGAAAGCTGATTCATCAATTATTCCAGGTGAGGATTTCTACCTCATTATAGTTTGACATTAAGCTAAAATAACGATAAGGTGATTGGTTGTGTGTTTAATATTCTATAATTAAGAAGGGTTAATATTGTGTGGCACAGTGACGCAGAGGTAGAGTTGCTGCCTTACAGCACTTGCAGCGCCAGAGATCTGGGTTCCATCCTCTGTACGGAGTTTGTACCTTCTCCCCGTGATCTCCAAAATCTTTTTTTTCCTCCCACACATCAAAGACGTGCAGGTTTGAAGGTTAATTGGCTTGGTATAAGTGTAAATTGTCCCTAGGATAGTGTTAGTGTGCGGGGATCGCTGGTCGGTGCGGACTCGGTGGGACGAAGGGTCTGTTCCCACGTTGTATCTCTAAACTAAACTCAAGGGTACTGGGAGCTTAATTCAAAAGTAATTATTTTCTACTTGGATCACCTTTTAAGTACAATGTGGATGTTTTAGAATGTAAAGGTTTTAGAGGGAGCTCAGGCCGTGTAGAGAGGATCCTGAGATGCAGGATGCGGTGTGGATGACCACTTTTGCTGGAAGTGTCACGGGTTGGCTCGTCTGAAGAAGGTAGCTTAATAAGTGTGGGACTCCGAAATGTGAGGCTAAAATTAATAACAGGAAACAACAAATGGCAGCATGTCTTCCACGGAGGTAACACAAAACATCACCCACTCCCTCCACAGAAGCTGCCTGACGTGCTGAGTTCCTCCAGCACTTTGTGTTTTGCTCAAGATTCCAGCATCTGCAGTTCCTAGTATCTCTAGTTGAAAACTCTCTACAATTAGATCTCATCTGAAACTTAAGACTTCATCTGAAACTTGAGACTTCATCAGAAATACTGTGCATAAGTCTGTTCTCTACACATAATGGGAGGGGGGGGGGTGTATTTACAATAAAGGGAACACAGTGAATCTTGAACAAAATGCAAACTGTTGGAAGAACTCAGCAGTTCAGGCAGCATCTGTGGAGGGAAATGAACAGATAATGTTTCAAGTCAGGACCCATCTTCAGACTGATTGAGTAGAGGGGAAAAAGCTGGGAGAGGGGTAAAAACTGACATTTGGTAGATGGATACAGGTGAGGGGAGGGATGGATTGGCAGATAGCTGGGGATCATGACAGACATGGAGACAAAAGGGTGTCAAGATAACGAGAAAGAGAGGAGTGAAATGTAGATGGAAAGAGGGCTTTGGTGGAAGGGGATGGATTAGGGGAAAAGGGTGGGTTCAGAATAGGAAGGGGTGGGAGATGAGTGGAAGGAGGAGGGAAATGGGAACTGGATGACAGGTCAGGAAGGGAAAGGTGTAGACACGTGGGAGTGTGAGGGGCGAGAGACAGATGCAGTGAAAGTTAACCATATTGGTTCCGTGAACGCAGGTTTTTCCACATGTGGAGAGATTAAGTAGGTAAGGCCCATGCATTCATGAGTTTAGAATAAGCAATGGCATAATATAAGCACATACAATTCTCATGGGGTTTGATAGAGTGGATGTGAGATTTCTGGGACCCATGATGACAACCTCAAAATAAGAAAGGATGGGGATGAGAAATCATTTCTTCTCCCAGAAGGTAGTGTACCTTTGACACAATATTGAGTTCAACCTTTTCCATTTGCATCCACATTTCCAGATCTGATTAGGGTTTTTGATCAGAAACATTAACTGTTTCTCCTTCTACAGATGCTGTCTGGCAGTTAATATTTCCAGTATTTTCTGTTTTTATTTCAGTTTTCGCACATCTGTATTTTTTTGACATTCACTTTTTGAAAAGTTGTGTTCTGGTCCCTGAAGATGGAAGTATGAAGCATTTGTTTACTTTTTCTTTCATTTCTTTCTTCTCCCTTAAGCACTGAAGCCACTTCACAAAAGGAAAGAAATTGAAACTTAATCTCAGAGCACGGACCTGTGATGTGGATGTTACGCCTCAGGAGGCGGACCAGAACGGCAGCATCGTCATCTGTCAGTCTCTGCACTGGATACAGTGTCGAGTTTCCATTGAGTATCAGTGTGAACTCATCATAAAACGACCTAGAGGACAGGTGCATAAATCAAGTCAAGGAATGATAATCTGACCAATACTCATCAGTCATAGAGTCAGAGAATGATAGAGTGATACAGTGTGGAAACAGGCCCTTCTTCCCAACTTTCCCACACCGGCCAACAATGTCCCAGCAACACTAGTCCCACCTGCCTGTGCTTGGTCCATATCCCTCCAAACCTGTCCTATCCATGTACCTGCCTGTGCTTGGTCCATATCCCCCCAAACCTGTCCTATCCATGTACCTGATAGTCCCAGCCTCAACTACCTCCTCTGGCAGGTACACAAAATTGCTGGGGAAACTCAGCGGGTGCAGCAGCATCTATGGAGCGAAGGAAATAGGCGACGTTTCGGGCCGAAACCCTTCTTCAGACTGATGGGGGGTGGGGGGGGGGAAAGAAAGAAGGAAAAGGGGAGGAGGAGGAGGAGGAGCCCGAGGGCGGGCGGATGGGAGGGTGGGAGGAGACAGCTAGAGGGTTAAGGAAGGGGAGGAGACAGCAAGGGCTAGCCAAATTGGGAGAATTCAATGTTAATGCCATAAGGACGCTATGTCCCCAGACGGAATATGAGGTGCTGTTCCTCCAATTTCCGCTGTTGCTCACTCTGGCAATGGAGGAGACCCAGGACAGAGAGGTCGGATTGGGAATGGGAGGGGGAGTTGAAGTGCTGAGCCACCGGGAGGTCAGGTAGGTTATTGCGGACTGAGCGGAGGTGTTCGGCGAAACGATCGCCCAACCTACGCTTGGTCTCACCGATGTAAATCAGCTGACATCTAGAGCAGCGGATGCAGTAGATGAGGTTGGAGGAGATACAGGTGAACCTTTGTCGCACCTGGAACGACTGCTTGGGACCTTGGATGGAGTCGAGGGGGGAGGTGAAGGGACAGGTGTTGCATTTCTTGCGGTTGCAACGGAAAGTGCCCGGGGAGGGGGTGGTGCGGGAGGGAAGGGAAGAATTGACGAGGGAGTTGCGGAGGGAGCGGTCTTTGCGGAAGGCAGACATGGGGGGAGATGGGAAGATGTGGCGAGTGGTGGGGTCACGTTGGAGGTGGCGGAAATGGCGGAGGATTATGTGTTGTGCAGTCTGAAGAAGGGTTTCGGCCCGAAACGTCGCCTATTTCCTTCGCTCCATAGATGCTGCTGCACCCGCTGAGTTTCCCCAGCAATTTTGTGTACCTTCTCATCTACTGCATCCGCTGCTCTAGGTGTCAGCTGATTTACATCGGTGAGACCAAGCGTAGGTTGGGCGATCGTTTCGCCGAACACCTCCGCTCAGTCCGCAATAACCTACCTGACCTCCCGGTGGCTCAGCACTTCAACTCCCCCTCCCATTCCCAATCCGACCTCTCTGTCCTGGGTCTCCTCCATTGCCAGAGTGAGCAACAGCGGAAATTGGAGGAACAGCACCTCATATTCCGTCTGGGGACCTTGCGTCCTTATGGCATTAACATTGAATTCTCCCAATTTGGCTAGCCCTTGTTGTCTCCTCCCCTTCCTTAACCCTCTAGCTGTCTCCTCCCACCCTCCCATCCGCCCGCCCTCGGGCTCCTCCTCCTCCTCCCCTTTTCCTTCTTTCTTTCCCCCCCCCCACCCCCCATCAGTCTGAAGAAGGGTTTCGGCCCGAAACGTCGCCTATTTCCTTCGCTCCATAGATGCTGCTGCACCCGCTGAGTTTCCCCAGCAATTTTGTGTACCTTCGATATTCCAGCATCTGCAGTTCCCTTTTGAATACCTCCTCTGGCAGCTTGGTCCATACACCCACCACCCTTTGTGTGAAGAAAGTCAGGGCAATCACAAGCCAATCTGCCTCATGTTGGATGTAGGTCGGGCTGAAGGGCCTGTTTCTATGCATTAGAGGTCTATGAATCTGCTCTGCGACCAGAAAGGAAGGCTGGAGATGGGAACTTAGTTTGCAGGAATAGACTACAAGATGAAATCACCAATGTAGATGCAGAGACCGACTGAGGCCCATGTAACCCTCCACTGGTAAAAATACTCTGTCTCCCACATCTGCCCCTTATATTATAAACTTCCATATTATCAACCCTCAGCCTCCACTGACAATAAACCCAGCCTTGTTCGTAGCAACACCGTGGTGAATCTCTTCTGTACACTCTCTATTACTCTATGTACACTCACTCACATCCTTCCTGTACTGAGATGGCCTGAGATGGAAACAATGCTCCAAATGCAGTCTTGCCAATGTTTGGTTCAGCTGCAACAGGACAATTCAAGTGTTGTACTCAATCGCTCAGCCTATGAAGGTAAGCATGTCAAATGCCCTTTTCACTACTGCATTCAACTTGTTGCCACTTTCCGGGAGCTGTGGACGTGCACTCCAACATCTCTCTGTACATCAACACTTCCTGTTGAAAGGTGCCTGCTATATGCTCGACATGTCTACCAGGATTTGATCTCCTCTTGAACCTTCTCCCCATCAAATCCATCAGTATGACCCTTTATTCCCTCTCAATTCCATACCTCTCCAGCCCATTCTTAAATGCTGTCCTCCTCTTCAGCATTCCCTCTGCTGGCAAGTTCGACTTTCTCACCACTCTTAGCTTAAAGAAATGTACCCTGAATTCTCCATAGGACTTCTTGTTGTTGCTATTGGCGCACATCAGGTTCTATACTGCAGCTTCAACACAGAGTGGTCGGTGTCTGGAACCATGGGGGTGGTAGTGTAGGTAGTTATGAAAGTGGTATTTAATAGGTTTTGGGATAGGTAGATAGACACAAAAAGTTGGAGTAACTCAGCGGGACGGGCAGCATCTCTGGATAGAAGGAATGGGTGACATTTCGGGTCGAGACCCTCTTCAGAATGGTAGGGGATAAGGGAAACACGAGATATAGAAGGTGATGTGGAGAGATAAAGAACAATGAATGAAAGATATGCAAAAGAGTAAAGGCCCTGTCCCACGATGCGAGTTTACCCAAGAGCTCTCCCGAGTTTAAAAAAAAAAGAACCTCATGGTAAGTACGTAGAATGTGCATAGCGGGTACGTCGGAGCTCGTGGATGTCTCGTAGCGGCTCGTAGTGCTAACGGCAGGTACTCGGGAAATGCGGTAACTCGTGAAGTTTTTTCAACACTGTGAAAAATGTCCAAGAGTAAAAAAATACTCGTGATGAAGTACCACGAGTTTGATTTTTTTTTTAACTCGGGAGGGTATTGATATGGATAGAGAACTGAAAGATCACAGAGCAGCAGCAGCAGCCAGAGCAGCGAGTGAGTGGATGGGCTGAAGGAAGGCTTTCTCCAAGGTGAGAAAATTTCGGGAGGTTTAAAAAGAGCGCCAAGAGTCAGCCCGGGGCAATTACCTTGAAGGTGGCAGAGTAGCAGCAACCAGACCAGCGAGTGAATTTGCTGACACATCCTAATTAGTTAAGTGGATAGTTGACTTGATTAGATAAAATTAAGTTCAGGTCTAAGGGAGCGGCCTTGTTGATGGGACGTGCCTTGGCGAGGTAAAGTGCGAGTGTTTGGCTCAAGAGTCTTCGGCAAGGAGGCTACACTTGCATCGGTTGTGTGTTTAATTTAATTTAAATATTTAAACGTGTGACGGCATGAATGTTATTGCAGTGCATTTGTTGCAGGATGTGGGAAGTCATGGGGCACTGCTGGTGCCTCTGACCACTAAACCTGTGGGAACTGTCCAGATGCAGCTCCTCAAGGACTGAGTTGGAGAACTGGAGCAGCAGCTGGATGTCCTGCAGTCCACCCGGGACGATGAAACCTTCTGGACAGGACCTACAGTCAGGTGGTCACTCCAAGAGAACAGGAGATGCGATGGGTAGAGACGGCAAGGAAAGGGGTGAAACAAGTGCTGGAGACCTCAGTTGATGTACCTCTTGAAAACAGGTACACCCTCTTGGGAGCTGTCAGGGCAGACGACGCTTCCAGTCCGAGCGGCGGATAAGTCTGTGACTCGAATCCTGGTGCTGAGACTCAACCAGAGAGACCGATGTCAGGCAGAGCCACAGTAGTGGGTGAGTCCATTGTCCATTGACAGGAGATTCTGTGGGAACTGGCGAGACTCGAGGATGGTGTGTTGCCTCCCTGGTGTCAGGGTCCAAGACATCTCAGACCGATTTAAGAACATCCTCGAGTGGGAAGGTGAACAGCCAGATGTAGTTGTGTATGTAGGCACAAATGATGTGGGTAAGAAGAGGAAGGAGATTCGGCAACGTGAGTATAGCGAACTAGGTAGGAGGCTGAAAGCGGGACCTCTAGGGTGGTTATCACTGGGTTGCTTCCTGTACCTCGTGCTAGTGAGGGAATGAACCGGGATATAGGGGATCTGAATGTGTGGATGAGGAGTTGGTGCAGGGGTCAGTGATTTAGTTTTCTAGATCACTGGAATCTCTTCTGGGGCAGGGGTTACGTACAAAATATAGAAACATAGACAATAGATGCAGGAGGAGGCCATTCGGCCCTTCGAGCCAGCACCGCCATTCATTGTGATCATGGCTGATCGTCCACTTTCTATAACCCATGCCTGCCTTGACCATATCCCTTGACTTCACTAGTCTCTGGAGCTCTATCTAACTCTCTTAAATCCATCCAGTGATTTGGCCTCCACTGCCCTCTGTGGCAGGGAATTCCACAAATTACAACTCTCTGGGTGAAAAGGTTTTTTCTCACCTCAATCTTAAATGGCCTCTTATCTGCGCCATCTATACTTGGCATATTTGCATGTTCAGAACAGAACATTATTACCTGGAGATTAAGGGGCTAATGATATTTACATTAAATTACACACACACACACTTTATGGTCAACCGCACACTAATCTACTTCCTAACACCATGTACACAAACGTGGCTACGGCTTTGTGCTCAACAAGGGGCAAGATGTAAAACTAGTTACAAAATGATGGAGTAACTCAGTGGGTCAGGCAGCATCTTTGGAGAACATGGATGGGTGGCGTTTCAGGTCAGGACCCTCCTTCAGTCTGAAGGTCCTGACCTGAAACATCACCTATGTTCACCAGAGATGCTGCCTGTCCCACTGAGTTACTTCAGCACATTATGTTTTCTCCTGTAAACCAACATCTGCAGGTCCTTGGTTCCACAAGGGATAAGATATGTATGCATTTGAATAAAAAGATGATTAGGGATTGTCAGAATGGTTTTGTACGTGTGAGATCATGTTTTATGAGTCAGATTACGTTTTGTTTAAGAAGTGACCAAAAGGTTAATGAGGGCACAGTCATAGACATTATCTATATGGACTTTAGCAAGACTTTTGATAAAGTTCTGCATAGTAGATATACCTCCACAGGTATATCTCCACTTTTTTCTTTTTTCATTTTTTTTCCTTTTCCTCTCTTATATTGGATTAGTAAGTATGCAGATGATACTAAGATAGGTGGTGTTGTGGATAATGAAGTAGATTTTCAAAGTCTACAGAGAGATTTAGGCCATTTGGACGAGTGGGCTGAATGATGGCAGATTGAGTTTAATGCTGATAAGTGTGAGATGCTACATCTTGGCAGGACAAATCAAAATAGGACATACATGGTAAATGGTAGCGAATTGAGGAATGCATTTGAACAGAGGGATCTAGGAATAATTGTGCATAGCTCCGTGAAGGTGGAATCTCATGTAGATAGGGTGGTAAATAAAGCTTTTGGTGTGCAGGCCTTTATAATCAGAGCATTGAGTATAGAAGTTGGGATGTAATGTTAAAATTGTACAAGGCATTGGTGAGACCAATTCTAGAGTATGGTGTACAATTTTGGTCGCCTAATTATGGGAAGGATGTCAACAAAATAGAGAGAGTACAGAAGAGATTTACTAGAATGTTGCCTGGGTTTCAGCAACTAAGTTACAGAGAAAGGTTGAACAAATTAGGTCTTTATTCTTTGGAGTGCAGAAGGTTAAGGGGGGACTTGATAGAGGTCTTTAAAATGATGAGAAGGATAGAAAGAGTTGACATGGATAAGCTTTTCCCATTGAGAGTAGGGACGATTCAAACAAGTGGACATGACTTGAGAATTAAGGGACGGAAGTTTAGGGGTAAATTGAGGGGGAACTTCTTTACTCAGAGAGTGGTAGCTGTGTGAAATGAGCTTCCAGTGGAAGTGGTGGGGGCAGGTTTGATTTTATCATTTAAAAGTAAATTGGAAAGGTATATGGACGGGAAAGGAATGAAGGGTTATGGTCTGAGTGCAGGTAGATGGGACTAGGGGAAAATAAGTGTTCGGCACGGACTTGAAGGCCGAGATGGCCTGTTTCCCGTGCTGTAATTGTTATATGGTTATATATCTTTATTCACTCTTTGGCCACACTACTTTGGTAGTCGAGGGGTCCTATCTTTTCACTTTTCACTTTTTCCCTCTCTTGTTCTTTCTCTCTTCTTTTCCCTCATTTTCAGGTTAAAAGGTCAAAATTGAAGCTGTACAATAATTGTATAATTTTACACTCCGAATGTTTTATTCTTGTACAATTGCTTCTAATTAAAAAAAAAGAAGAAAAAAAAAAGTTCTGCATAGTAGGCTGTTATGTAGGATTTAGATCACAATAGATCCAGGGAGAACTAACCAAAGTTGGCTTCATGGAAGGAAACATAGGGTGGTGTTGGCAGGTTGCTTTGAGGGGTAGCATAGATTGGGCATTCTAATTAGGCCAAATGGCCTGTTAATGTTCTGTATGACTGTATAACAAGGATAGCACAGTGGCGCAGAGCTGCAACTTCACAGTGTCAGAGACCCAAGTTTGATCCAGACCTCGAGTGCTGTCTGTGTGGGGTTTGCATGTTCTCCAATGAAGACCCCATGGGTTTCCTCCTGGTGCTCCTGTTTCCTCCCACATCCCAAAGATATGCAGGTTTGTAGATTAATTGTCCTCTGCAAAAAAAATGTCCCTAGTGTGCAGGGAGTGGATGAGAAAGTGAGATAACAGAATGAGTGTGAACAGGTGATCGATGTTGGCGTGGACTTGGTGGGCTGAAGGGCCTGCTTCCATCTCTTAAAAACTAGAAAAAAGCAAGATCCAAAAGGGACGGGTTGCACCTTAATTGGAAGGGGACTGACATTCTGGCAGGCAGGTTTGCTAGTGCCACACGGGTGGGTTTAAACTAAATAGTGGGGGGTTGGGGTCAACCCCAACATGGTGGAACAGTATGCATGCAGTTAACAGGAAAGAGAGCGTAGGAAAGGTCACGTTTAAACTAACAGGGCAGGGGGATGGGAACCAATGCAACGAGACAGAGGGCCATAAAATGAGGACAGAAGCACAAGGTAGAAGGGAGATACGAAAAACAAACCTGAAAGCTTTGTGCCTTAATGCGAGGAGCATTCGTAATAAGATGGATGAATTGAATGCGCAGTTAGTAGTTAAGGGATATGATATAGTTGGAATTAGGGAGACATGGCTCCAGGGTGACCAAGGCTGGGAGTTAAACATACAGGGCTATTCGATATTCAAGAAGGGTAGGCAGAAAGGAAGTGGAGCTGGGGTGGCATTGCTGGTTAAAGAGAAGATTAATGCAATAACTAGGAGAGACATTAGTTTGGATGCTGTAGAATCGGTATGGGTAGAACTGCGAAATACACAAGGGCAGAAAACGCTTGTTTGAGTGGTTTACAGACCACTAAACAGCAGTAGGGAGGTTGGGGATAGCATCAAACAGGAAATTAGGGGTGTGTGTGGCAAAGGTACAATGGTTATCATGGGTGACTTTAATCTAAATATAGATTGGGCCAACCAAATTGGTAACAGTGCTGAGGCGGAGGATTGTACATGGGATACCGACTAGAGGACAGGCCATCCAAGATTGGGTATGGTGTAATAAGGAAGGATTAGTTACCAATCTTGTTGTAAAAGGCCCCTTGGGCAACAGTGACCATAATATGGTGGAATTCTGCATTAGGATGGAGAGTGACACGGTTAATTCAGGCACTAGGGTCCTGAAATTGAATAAAGGAGACTTTGAAGGTATGAGATGGAAATTGGCTTGGATACACTGGCAAATTATACTTCAAGAGTTGACAGTGGAGATGCAATGGCGAAGATTTAGACCGCATGGATGAACTCCAGAAATTGTTCATCCCTGTCTGGTGAACAAATGAAACTGGGAAGGTGGCTCAACCGTGGCAACACAGGGATAGTGTTAAAGCCAGGGAAGAAGCATATACATTGGCCAGATGATGTGGCAAACCAGAGGACTGGGAGAAATTTAGAACTGAACAGAGGAGGACAAAGGGGTCAATTAAGAGGGGGAACATTTAGTTTTAATCTGCAATTTGAGAAGGAGGAGGTTAAATTGGAAGTGGCAGTGATGCAGTTGAACAAAGGGGATTATGAAGGCATGAGGGAGGAGCTGGCCAAGGTCGACTGGAAAGGGATCCTAGCAGGAATGACGGTGGAACAGCAATGGCAGAAATTTCTGGGCATAATCCGGAAGACGCAGGATCATTTCATTCCTAAAAGGAAGAAAGATTCTAAGGGGAGTAGGAGGCAACTGTGGGTGACAAGAGACGTTAGGGATAAAATAAAACTAAAAGAAAAGATGTATAACACAGCAAAGAGTAGCTGGAAGCCAGAGGATTGGGAAACTTTCATAGGACAACAGAAGGAAACAAAACGGCAATACGGGTTGAAAAGAAGGGAAATTGGCCATGAATATAAAGCAGGACAGTAAAAGCGTCTTTAGATATGTTAAGGGAAAAAGAATAGCAAAGTCAAATGTGGGTCCCTTGAAGGCAGACATGGGTGAAATTATTATGGGGAACAAGGAAATGGCAGAAGAGTTGAAAAGGAAGACACAAGCAATCTCCCAGAAGTATTGGAGGACAGAGGATCTAAGGGGGTAGAGGAACTGAAAGAAATTTTCATTCGGCGAGAAATAGTATTGGGTAGGCTAATGGGACTGAAGGATAATAAATCCCCTGGGCCTGATGGTCTGCATTCCAGGGTCCTCAGGAAGGTGGCTCTAGAAATAGTGGACGCATTGGTGATCATTTTCCAATGTTCAATAGATTCAGGATCAGTTCCTGTGGATTGGAGGATAGCTAATGTTATCCCACTTTTCAAGAAAGGAGCGAGAGAGAAAACGGGGAATTACAGACCAGTTAGCCTGACCGGTGATGGGAAAGATGATTGAGTCAATTATTAAAGAGGTAATAATGGGGCATTTGGACAGCAGTAAAAGGATTAGTCCAATTCAACATGGATTTATGAAAGGGAAATCATGCTTGATTAATCTTCTGGAATTTTTTGAGGATGTGACAAGTAAAATGGATGAAGGGGTGCCAGTGGATGTAGTGTACCTAGACTTTCAGAAAGCCTTTGATAAGGTCCTGCACGGGAGACTGGTAACTAAAATTAGAGCACATGGCATTGGGGGTAGGGTGTTGACGTGGATAGAAAATTGGTTGGCAGACCAGAAGCTAAGAGTAGGAGTGAACGGGTCCTTTTCACAATGGCAGGCAGTGGCGAGTGGAGTGCCACAAGGCTCGGTGTTGGGGCCGCAACTGTTTACCATATATATTAATGATTTGGAAGAGGGAATTAGGAGCAGCACTAGCAAGTTTGCAGATGACGCAAAGCTGGGTGGCAGTGCGAACTGTGAAGAGGATGTTAGGAGGTTGCAGGGTGAGTGAGTGGGCAGAGGCGTGGTAGATGCAGTATAATATAGATAAATGTGACGTTATCCACTTTGGCGGCAAAAACAAGGGTCAGATTATTATCTCAATGGGGTTAGGTTAGGTATGGGGGAGGTACAGCGAGACCTAGGTGTCCTTGTACACAAGTCACTGAAAGTTGGCATGCAGGTACAGCAGGCAGTGAAGAAAGCTAATGGAATGTTGGGCTTCATAACAAGAGGATTTTATTTCGAAGTGACGTGTGTGACTACGTGAAGAAGCCCGCCAGCCCGCATGCATGTCAATACATCTAATGCATGGCGCACGACTGGCTCGGAGGAGCGTCGCTCCTCCAGCGGTAAGTTTAAAAACCTCGCAGGTAAGTTTTAAACTTATTCTGAGGTCGTGTTTTTGGTGGAAATGTTCTCTGTACAGTGGTCGCTGACGGATGATGGATAAGTCAAGGCAAAACCCAGACAGGCCGTGGGGAAACCGGCTAAGGAGGACCGCGGGAGTGTGGGTAGCCAGCGGCCGTCTGTTTCGCCTTCAGAGTCGCTGACAGTGCGGTCAGCGACTTCAGACTTGGTGCTTGCTCAAAGCACTTTGGCAACCCCGAAAGGGGGCAAAGCCAAACGCAAGTCTGAGAGGCCTGTGTACTCAGACGAGTCAGGCCAGGAGGATTCCCCTCCTACAACCATGGATAACGTCTTTGGGCGTTTATCCCGAATGGAGCTCCTCATGGAGAGGATGCTGCATCATAGCAAAAGGATTTGAGTATAGGAGCAGGGAGGTTCTACTGCAGTTGTACAGGGTCTTGGTGAGACCACACCTGGAGTATTGTGTACAGTTTTGGTCTCCAAATCTGAGGAAGGACATTATTGCCATAGAGGGAGTGCAGAGAAGGTTCACCAGACTGATTCCTGGGATGTCAGGACTGTCTTATGAAGAAAGACTGGATAGACTTGGTTTATACTCTCTAGAATTTAGGAGATTGAGAGGGGATCTTATAGAAACTTACAAAATTCTTAAGGGGTTGGACAGGCTAGATGCAGGAAGATTGCTCCCGATGTTGGGGAAGTCCAGACCAAGGGGTCACAGCTTAAGGATAAGGGGGAAATCCTTTAAAACCGAGATGAGAAGAACTTTTTTCACACAGAGAGTGGTGAATCTCTGGAACTCCCTGCCACAGAGGGTAGTCGAGGCCAGTTCATTGGCTATATTTAAGAGGGAGTTAGATGTGGCCCTTGTGGCTAAGGGGATCAGAGGGTATGGAGAGAAGGCAGGTACGGGATACTGAGTTGGATGATCAGCCATGATCATAATGAATGGCGGTGCAGGCTCGAAGGGCCGAATGGCCTAATCCTGCACCTAATTTCTATGTTTCTATGTTTCTATAATATGCTCCGTGATACAGAGACATATCAGCGCAGGTCCCCTTTCGTGCCTGCGGCAGCGCCTGGTCCAGGGCTGCTTAATGCCTCCCACTCTGAGGAGGGGAGTGTCAGTGGTCAGTACGTGACTGACTCCTAATTCGGACGTATGTGGGAGGGACATACTGGGATGCATGAGATGCGTGAGGCTCAACAAGAGTTGCCTGCCCTGGCGTCGAGATTTGCGATACCCTCGCAAACAGGGGAGCCACTTCAAGAAGAGCTGGCTTCCAGCATCAACTACCTCACGTCACATCAGTTACAAGAATAAGTCTTGGTTGAAACGGCTGCGAAATACCACACGACTGCAAATTGTGTATCCATAAAAGTACCGGCAGTCAACAGTTCCATCTGGGGATACATCAAGGCCCAGGAAATGAAGCTCCAACGGATTTTAAAATGACTAGCTTCAGGCATCACGGCGTTTGCCAGATCTGTGGATGGCGGGCCATTGTCGGACGTCCAGCAGGTGCCCTGGCGTTAATGTGCAATGCACATTTCGAAATTAACTACTTCCGAAAGAGCGCCATCAGGCCTGCCTTAAATCCAAAGTTTGCAGGCCTATGTAAGTCCAGTAATGTCCAGCCGCCTAATCTTCTGTTCGGGGAAGACTTACCCAAACAAGTAAAAGACCTGGATGAGGAAGCCAAAGCCATCGGATTGATCAAAGCACCTACAACGAGCAAAGCTTCACTGTTTCGGCGACAACACACCTACGCCTCCATCAACAATAAGCGGTTGGCTGAAACTGGTGGCAGCTCGAAAGTTGATTTTTCTGGGCAGAGGTCTTTTTTAGGCCAAGGGCCAGGCCGTCCGTCATGGAAAATGCGCAATCCTCGCACCCCAGCAGTCCTACCCTCCAAACCTCAAGGATGGAAACAGAACCCGTATTAGGGGCCGTTGGGCCTGCTATTAGATCACCAGTAACCATGGAGGTAGGTGGGTCTGGTTCTTTCCGGAACATGGGGTGTGTGGACCAGTTACAAGTTGCTGGTAGATTGCACTTGTTTTTGCACGAATGGCGGTGGATAAAATCAGATCAGTTTATACTGCACAGTATACAAGGGTTCAAAATTGAATTTCTTCCTAACTCATTGCCACTCACACAACATACACCAAGTCGGGCATTTATTCAATCCAAACAAGAAGGTTTGGATATACAAGCAGAAATTGATACATTACACAAAAAAGGGGTAATCGAGAAGTCAAGTCATGAACATCATCAATTCGTCTCCAATATATTCTCTAGGCAAAAGAAAGATGGAGGATGTCGGATCATACTTGATTTAACACAATTTAACTCACATAACCATATATAACCATATAACAATTACAGCACGGAAACAGGCCATCTCGGCCCTACAAGTCCATGCCGAACAATTTTTTTCCCTTAGTCCCACCTGCCTGCACTCATACCATAACCCTCCATTCCCTTCTCATCCACATGCCTATCCAATTTATTTTTAAATGATACCAACGAACCTGCCGCCACCACTTCCGCTGGAAACTCATTCCACACCGCTACCACTCTCTGAGTAAAGAAGTTCCCCCTCATGTTACCCCTAAACTTCTGTCTCTTAATTCTGAAGTCATGTCCTCTTGTTTGAATCTTCCCTATTCTCAAAGGGAAAAGCTTGATCACATCAACTCTGTCTATCCCTCTCATAATTTTAAAGACCTCTATCAAGTCCTCCCTTAACCTTCTGCGCTCCAGAGAATAAAGACCTAACTTATTCAACCTATCTCTGTAACTTAGTTGTTGAAACCCAGGCAACATTCTAGTAAATCTCCTCTGTACTCTCTCTATTTTGTTGACATCCTTCCTATAATTGGGCGACCAAAATTGTACACCATACTCCAGATTTGGTCTCACCAATGCCTTGTACAATGTTAACATTACATCCCAGCTTCTATACTCAATGCTCTGATTTATAAAGGCTAGCATACCAAAAGCTTTCTTTACCACCCTATCTATATGAGATTCCACCTTCAAGGAACTATGCACGGTTATTCCCAGATCCCTCGTTCAACTGTATTCTTCAATTCCCTACCATTTATCATGTACGTCCTATTTTGATTTGTCCTGCCAAGGTGTAACACCTCACATTTATCAGCATTAAACTCCATCTGCCATCTTTCAGCCCATTTTTCCAAATGGCCTAAATCACTCTGTAGACTTTGGAAATCCTCTTCATTATCCACAACACGCCCTATCTTGGTATCATCTGCATACTTACTAATCCAATTTACCACCCCTTCATCCAGATCATTGATGTACATGACAAACAACAAAGGACCCAACACAGATCCCTGAGGCACCCCACTAGTCACCTGCCTCCAACCCGACAAACAGCCATCCACCATTACCCTCTGGCTTCTCCCATTCAGCCACTGCTGAATCCATCTTGCTATAGACATTTTAAAATGTTAAACTTCGTTACTGCCAAACAACTGATTTCCAAAGGATGCTTTATGGCATGCATCGATCTCAAAGATGCATACTATTCAGTTCCCATTCACAGGGATCACCGGAGATATTTGAAATTTAGCTGGATGGGGCAGCAATGGCAGTTTAAAGTGTTGCATAATGGGTTAACTTCAGCTCCCAGGTTATTTACCAAATCACTAAAACCTGTGCTTGGACTGATCAGAGCGCAAAAATACATTGTTATGGCCTTTCTGGATGATCTTCTAATTATAGGAAAAACGCTGTATTTGGCTAAATTAGCTGTTTCAGCCACGAAACTCATATTTGAGAAATTGGGGTTTCTCATCCATCCAGTTAAATCCAGGTTGATACCAACTAGAGTTATTGATTATTTAGGATTTACCATTAACTCGATTAATATGTCTGTGACTCTGCCCTGGGGCAAGAGATTAGAATTAATAGAAGCGTGTAACAACTTTGTTGTTATGGAACAGCCATCCATTCGTCAGGTGGCTGGTGGAATTGGCAAAATAGTGGCTGTTTTGCCAGCTGCACAATTTGGGCCTTTGCATTATCAAAATTTACAGCCTGCAAAGGAACAAGCACTCAAGTACCATTTAGATCATTTTAACAGACCTATGCTATTACCAGCTGAAGCTATATCAGAAATACAATGGTGGACAACCAATATTCAGCATTGCTCCAGTGACATTTTGGTCAGTAAACCTTCAGTTGTATTACAAACTGATGCTAGTGCTCAAGGATGGGGTGCTACTAATACCATCTCCAGTTGCGGTGGCAGATGGGATGTGCATGAGCTACCAATTCTTCAGTTGTATGGTATCAACTACCTTATCGAAAAAAGGATTTGGATTTCAGCTACCTACTTGCCAGGTAGGTTTAACATGGTGGCGGACACTAGGTCACGTAAATTTAATGACAACACAGAATGGATGTTGGATCACAAAGTATTTAACGACATTATTGCTCGGTATGGTACCGATATTGATTTGTTTGCATCTAGGCTCAATCACCAGTTGCCAAAATATGTTGCATGGGAGCCAGACCCAGGGGCAGTGGCAATAGATGCATTCTCGTTACACTGGGGAGGAATGTTCTTTTATGCCTTTCCTCCATTTTGCCTCATCAGTCGGTGCTTGCAAAAAATTAAGCAAGATTCCGCTTCAGGCATTTTGGTAGTGCCTGACTGGCCTGGTTCCCGCTGATGTTGGGAATGATAATAGAACCTTATATGGTTATTACTAAACACAATGATTTGCTGATTCAACCCGTGACTCGGGAATCCCACCCTCTGCATGATAGAATCGACTTTTTGATTTGCAGAGTTTAAGAAGACCTTTTCTGGGGCTCGGATTGCCAGACCGAACCGTGGACGTGTTCACTGCAGCTTGAAGGGATAGCACCAAGAAGCAGTACATTTCCTACATCAAGAGATGGGAAGTGTTTTGAAGATTACTTCATGTAGTAGCCATGTCAGTTTTTTCAACTTTTTTTTTTTTTTTAGTATGTTTTAAAGTATGTTTTTGATGTTTCTCGGTGTGTTTTGTGTGGGGGGTGGTGTGGGGTTAAGGAGGAAACCACTTCGGTCGCCTCCTCCATGGAGAGGCGACTTTTTCCAGGTCGCCTCCCCGTGGCCTAACATCAAGGATCGGCGCGGCCTTTCCATGGAGACGCGCCCGGGACTTCAGCGGCGGGCGCAGCGTGGACTCTCGGCGCGGAGAGGGTGAGCCCTCGCTGGGGCTCGCTGGAGGGGAGCGCTCGGTTTCGCAAGCCCGCGGCAGCTGGCAGCCTGAAGCCGCGGTCTGCAGAGTTTCAGCTGGTGCGGCATCTACAGCCAGGGATCCCTCGTGGGGGACCCGGGGGGGGGAAGAAGAAGCCACCACTGCCGGCCCGCGGCCAACTTCTACCGCGGGTCCGGCATGGACTTACCATCACCCCTGGAGGGGAGCTTCGACCGCCGGCCCTGCAGTCTGCGGTGCTTCTGGCTGCAGCGGAGACTTTAAATCTCGACCGCCGGCCTGCGGCCTACACCAACTTAAAGCCGCGGTCTCCGGTGAGGAAGAGCCGATCCTGGACTGACTCTGGACTCTGGTCCTGTCCACGGGGGGGAAATGGAGGAGGACTGGCCAAATTTTGTGCCTTCCACCACAGTGATGAATGCTGTGGTGGATGTTTGTGTTACATTTTTATTGTGGTTGTGTGTTCTTTATTATTGTACCGCTGCTGACAACCCAAATTTCCACCAGCCTGGCTGTGTGGCAAATAAATTCTATCAATCAATTCAAATTCTAATAAACGTATAATACGGCACGGATAACTGATGTCTTAGAGTTTCTTTCAAAATTGTTTTTTTGACGAAAGATTAAGTTTTAGTGCCATTAACTCTGCCAAAAGTGCCTTTTCATCATACTTGCTGCTGGGATTCTGCACACCACTCTGTCGGGTCTCACCCTTTGAT
This sequence comes from Amblyraja radiata, assembly GCF_010909765.2. Lineage (NCBI taxonomy): Eukaryota > Metazoa > Chordata > Chondrichthyes > Rajiformes > Rajidae > Amblyraja > Amblyraja radiata. The sequence goes on from NC_045968.1 coordinate 61,069,009, forward strand.
ATCCAAATTTATGAAGGGTATCTTTAACATAAATCCTCCCAGGCCCAGGTACACGGAAGTATGAGATGTTAACATTGTGTTAACACTGCTTCGCCGGTGGGCTCCAGCTACATCCTTATCTTTGGTCCGGCTCACATATAAGGTAGTTATGCTCATGGCACTAGTTTCAGAGCAACGTGTCTAGTCGATGCATAAACTACGGCTGGACAGAGCAGTTATGTCTACCAACAAAATAACGTTCTATGTAAATGAGCTAATCAAACAAAGCAGACCGGGGGTGTTAGGTCTAAAGCTGGAATTTTTGGCATATCCTGTATCGTAGATTCTGTGTTGTCACATATATTCAACAATATCTTATGGCTCCAAAGAACCTTAGAGGCACTGAGCTAGCAATGTTCATTAGTCACAAAAAACCACACAAGGGTATCAGTGCAGACCATCTCCAGGTGGTTAAGACATGTATTGGCTTGTGCAGGAGTGGACACAGATGTTTTAAAATCTAACTCCACCAGGGCTGCAACAACTTCAGCAGCGAGGCTCATGGTGGTTCCGCTGGACCGCATCCTCGCGACAGCAGGATGGTCGAATGAGCGGACTTTCCAAACCTTTTATAATAAACCGATTGCCAGGCCGGGTTCGTTTGCCAACGCAATTTTAAGTTCTGTTGAATAATTTATTTCCCGGATGTAAGGGATCACTATTATTATTATTATTATTATTATTATTATTATTATTATTATTATTATTATTATTATTATCATTTGTTCATTAAAAGCATCAGCATGTTTCAAATCTATGTCATATCTGAATGCATTATCTTTTCAATCATTTCTGGTCAACTAATGCAGTGTGTTTGCATGGACTCGAGTTCGAGGCATGAAATCACAGAGCTTTAAAATCTTCACATAGTCACACGTGACTTCGAAATTAAATAGAAAGATTAAACGAGAACTTACCGTTTGAAGTGTGATCTTTATTTTATGAGAAGTTGCGATGAGGGATTACGTGCCCTCTACTCCCAACCCTATTCTCATAAATATCATTCGGTAGTTCTAGTTTTCTTCAAAACTTCCTATAATCAGGTCAGCAATTGTTCTGTGATTTCACACCGCTGCTTTGAAGGTTGACGCGCATGCGGGCTGGCGGGCTTCTTCACGTAATCCCTCATCGCAACTTCTCATAAAATAAAGATCAAACTTCAAACGGTAAGTTCTCGTTTAATCTTTCTATTTCATTGTAGGAGTAAAGAGGTTCTTCTGCAGTTGTATAGGGCTCTGGTAAGACCACATCTGGAGTATTGTGTACAGTTTTGGTCTCCTAATTTGAGGAAGGACATCCTTGTGATTGAGGCAGTGCAGCGTAGGTTAACGAGATTGATCCCTGGGATGGCGGGACTGTCGTATGAGGAAAGATTGAAAATACTAGGCTTGTGTTCACCGGAGTTTAGAAGGATGAGTGGAGATCTTATAGAAACATATACAATTATAAAAGGACTGGTCAAGTTAGATGCAGGAAAAATGTTCCCAATGTTGGACGAGTCCAGAACCAGGGGCCACAATCTTAGAATAAAGGGGAGGCCATTTAAGACTGAGGTGAGAATAAACTTTTTCACCCAGAGAGTTGTGAATTTGTGGAATTCCCTGCACAGAAGGCAGTGGAGGCCAAATAATTGGATGGATGTAAGAGAGAGTTAGATAGAGCTCTAGGGGCTAGTGGAATCAAGGGATATGGTGAGAAGGCAGACACGGGTTATTGATTGGGGACGATTAGCCATGATCACAATGAATGGCGGTGCTGGCTCGAAGGGCCGAATGGCCTCCTCCTACACCTATTTTCTATGTTTCTAAAATAAAACATGAAAGAAAGCTTGCGGAAAATATAAAAACTGACTATAAATGTTTCTTTAGGTATGTAAAAAGGAAAAGATTAGTGAAGACGAATGTAGGTCCCTTACAGTCAGAGACAGATGAATTTATAATGGGAAAGAAGGAAATGGCAGAACAGTTAAACAATACTTTGGTTCTGTCTTCACTAAGGAAGACACAAACAATCTCCCTGAAATACTAGGGGACCGAGGATCTAGTGAGAGGGAGGAACTGATGGGAATCCACATTAGTCCGAAAATGATGTGAAGTAAACTGTTGGGACTGAAGGCAGATAAATCCCCAGGGCCAGATGGTCTGCATCCCAGAGTACTCAAGGATGTGGCCCTAGAAATTGTGGATGCATTTTCCATTGTTCTCTCGACTCTTGCAGTTCCTGTCGACTGGAAGGTAGCCAATGTAACTCCACTTTTTAAGAAAGGAGGGAGAGAGAAAACGGGGAATTATAGACCAGTTAGCCTAACATCGGTAGTGTGGAAGATGCTGGAGTTGTTTATTAAAGATGTTATAGCAGCGCATTTGGAAAGCAGTGACAGGATCGGTCAAAGCCAGCATGGATTTATGAAGGGGAAATCATGCTTGACAAATCATCTTGAATTTTTTGGGGTGTAACAAGTAGAATGGATAAGTGAGAGCCAATGGATGTGGTGTATCTGGACATTGACAAGGTCCCACACAAGAGATTAGTGTGCAAAGTTAGAGCACATGGTTGGCAGACAGGAAGCAAAGAGTAGGAATTAACGGGTCCATTTCAGAATGGCAGGCAGTGACTAGTGGGGTGCCGCAAGGCTCGGCGCTGGGACCCCAGTTGTTTACAATATATATTTACAATTTAGACGAGGGAATTAAATGTAACATCTCTAAGTTTGCGGATGACACAAAGCTGGGTGGCAGTGTGAGCTGTGATGCGGATGCTATGAGGCTGCAAGGTGACTTGGATAGGTTGAGTGAGTGGGCAGAAGCATGGCAGATGCAGCATAATGTGGATAAATGTGAGGTTATCCACTTTGGTGGCAAGAACAGGAAGGCAGATTATTAACTGAATGGTGTCAGATTAGGAGGAGGGGAGGTGAAACAAGCCCTGGGTGTGCTTGTACATCAGTCACTGAAAGTAAGCACGCAGGTACAGCAGGCAGTGACGAAACCCAAGAGGATTTGAGTTTGGGAGCAAGGTCATACTGCAGTTGTACAAGGCTCTGGTGAGACGGCACCTGGAATATTGTGTGCAATTTTGGTCTCCTACTTTGAGGAAGGACATTATTGTTATTGAGGGAGTGCAGCGTAGGTTCACCAGGTTAATTCCCGGGCTGGCGGGACTGACGTATGATGAACGAATGGGTCAACTGGGCTTGTATTCCCTGGAATTTAGAAGGATGAGAAGAAATCTCATAGAAACATATAAAATTATTAGAGGATTGGCCAGGGTAGATGCAGGAAAAATGTTCCTGATGTTGGGGGAGTCCAGAAACAGGAGTCACAGTTTAAGAATAAGGGGTAGGCCATTTAGGACTGAGATGAGGAAACATTTTTTCACTCAGAGTTGTGAATCTGTGGAATTCCTGCCACAGAAGGCAGTGGAGGCCAATTCTCTGGATGTTTCCAGAGAGTTAGATTTAGCTCTTGGAATCAAGAGATATGGGGAAAATGCAGGAGCGGGGTACTGATTTTAGATGATCAGCCATGATCATACTGAATGTCGGTGCTGTCTTGAAGGGCTGAATGGCTTACTCCTGCACCTATTTTTCTATATTTTTTTCTATGTTTCTATGAAACAGGCCATTGTTTGCTGTTTGTAGCGTGAAAATAAGAAGCTAGTGGGACCTGGGTGGGGGAGGGATAGAGAGAGAGTGAGGGATTTTCAGAGCTATCAGAAGTGAGGGAAATCAATATTTATGCCACAGGGCCGTAAGCTGCCCAAAGTTATATGCGATTCTGTTCCTCCAGTTCGTGTTTGGCCTCACTCTCTACAGGTACATGGATATGTAGGAAATGGAGGGATATAGATTATGTATAGGCAGAGGAGGCCAGTTTAATTTGCCATCAGGTTCAGCACAGATATTGTGGGTGGAAGGGCCTGTTCCTGCGTTGTATGTCTTGACCTAAAACGTCATCCGAGAGGGTGCCCGGGGTGTACTGAGGGGGAGGCTCCAGGTTCATAGTTCATAGTGATAGGAGCAGAATTTGGCCATCACGTCTAGTCCGTCATTCAATCATGGCTGATCTATCTCTCCCTCCTAACACCATTCTCCTACCTTCACCCCATAACCCCTGACACCTGAATATGTTATAGAAGAAGCACTGCAGTACAGAAACTGCCATTTCTAAAGTAATTCAATGGACATTCAATGGAGCTTGCATGGTGGGGTGATTGCCAAAAATCTTATTGGAGTCATGTTCAGCCATTTCTTCCAACTAATGTTCAGTCCTCAAGCAACTCCATCAATAATAACTTGCCCGCTCACTTGTTTGTACACAGTGCAAACTGACTGCCACATTTCCTTTCATAACAGTAGTAACTGCATTACATAGTACTTCATTGATGTAAAGTTTTTTTCAGGGAGAGGGACAGGACTCGGTTACTGAAGGAGGGGGCGTGGTTACTGAGGAACCTGGGTTACTGAGGGAGGGACTCTGGGTTATTGAGGGAGGGGCTCCAGTTGTACTGAGCGAGGGGCCCGGGTTGTACTGAGGGAGGGGCCCAGGTGAAGGAGGGGCCATGGTTACTGAAGGATGGGCTCTGGGTTGAGGGAGGGGCCCACGTTTATTGAGGGATGGGCCAGGGTTACTGAGGGAGGGGCCAGGGTTACTGAGGGAGGGGATCTGGTTTACTGAAGGAGGGGCTCTGAGTTATTGAGGGAGGGGCCCAGGTTATTGAGGGAGGGCCCCGGGTTACTGAGGGTGGGGCTCTGGGTTACTGAAGGAGGGGCCCAGGTTATTGAGGGAGGGGCCAGGGTTACTGAAGGAGGGGCTCTGGGTTATTGAGGGAGGGACCCAGGTTAATGAGGGAGGGGCCAGGGTTATTGAGGGAGGGGCCCAGGTTATTGAGGGAGGGGCCAGGGTTCCTGAATGAGGGGCTCTGGGTTACTGAGGGAGGGGCCCAGGTTATTGAGGGAGGGGCCAGGGTTACTGAGGGAGGGGCTCTGGGTTATTGAGGGAGGGGCCCGGATTACTGAGGGAGGGGCCCAGGGAATATGCCCAAGTGGTGGGTGGACTGACCGTGAGGACCGTGCTGCCCGGTCTACCATGTACTCGATGAATGGGTTGACAGCCTGATCCAGCTCGTTGCACGCGTCCACGTAGGAAGCTTTCAGTCCACTGGGAGTGCTCATCCTGGACTGAAACACAGCACACAACACACAATGAGTGATGGCAGAACACTGCTGTGTCCACACAATCTCCCCGGATCACCCACTCCACATTCATCAATCACCCACCTCAAACCCTTCCTGTAATGCTCAGCTGCACCTTTCCCCATCTTTCTCTTCCCTCGTTTCTTCCCAATCCCTTGACTATAAATATTGTCTGCCCTTCCTTCTTTCCCTAATCCCATCACACCCCTCGCAAGGCACTACCTCTCTCATCACCTCACTCAATGTTCCTCTTCTATCACTCTCCCTTTCTCAATCCCTCTGAATATTCCCTCTCCCCCCCCAACCCTCTCTCTCTCTCCCCCCACATTCCGCTTCCATCCCCTTCTACCCAAAACCCCTCCTCTCACTGACACCCCCCCCCCCCCCTCCCTGACACAATGTGTTGTGGTCCATATATAATTTAATAAAGCCTTTGGCCCAGTCCCACATGAGAAACTGGCCAAACCCAAGGGATCTAGGACAAGGATCAAGCTTGGGTTGGTAATGAAGGGCAGCTTCTAGCACACCACATAGACCCTTAGTGTGTTATATATTTTGACAATTTGCATATGGATGTCAGAATCAGTGTACAAATGACACAAAAGCTGGTGGTGCTGATAGTGATGGGGTTAGGCGGGCTACAGGAAGATATTGATCACTTGGTAAATGGCTAGAGTAGATATAATGTATTGCTGATTAGTGCTGTGTGATCACGTGGAGGGGTCAAACAAGGGTAGGACTCACACAGTGATTGGGAAAAACAACATGTTAAGAAACAAAGGGTGTGCTAGACTACAGAATCCCAAAGGTAAGTGAAAAGGAAGATAAGGTGGTGAAGAAGGAATACAAGATGCTCCTCAGGATGTTGCCTTCCAGGGTAGACAGGAGAGGCTGGGTTTGTTATGACTGGAGCAAAGAATGCTGATGGGGGAACAAGAGAGAGATTGTGAGAATGAAGTGGGACAGGTAGATCCAAAACTATAGGGCGTAGGTTTAAGGCAAGAGGGGTAAGAGGTTTAAAGGGAATCCGTGGAGGTGTTTGGAACGTAGGAGAGACTCGCTGTTGAGAAATATCTAGTCTAGCATTTGAATCGAAGGGTTGAGATCAGGGACGGAAAATGGGATTAGTGTAGACAGGTTCTGCCGGATGATGGGCGGAAAGGCCTCTTTCTGTCAGTGTCTCTGTCGATCGATGCCTCCACTTCTCGCCACCCTCCTCCCCCCCTTCCCTCCTCCAACCACTCGCCCCTCTGCTTCCCCGCCACCTCTTCTTTCAGCTCCATGTCCGCAGTCTGTGGCCCCCACACGGACGGGCGACGCTCCTCCAGCACTCGGTGTCTTTCTGTCAAGCGGCTCTGTGTTTACCGCGTCTCCGTGGCGACCGGAGCATCGCGCCCTCCCGTGGGGAAAGGCGCAGTGGCAGCGACGGGGGAGAGAGGGAGAGAGACGAGGAGAATGGGTAGAGAGAGGGTGAGGGAGAGTTGGAGAAGGGAGAGGGGCTGACAAGAGGAATGGGAGAAGAGGATGATGAATGTTAGAGAATGCAAGGCGAGGAGGCTTGAGAAGGGGTTTGAGAGGAGAGGGTATGGATATTGGATGTTTTAGAAACAGAAAATAGGTGCAGGAGTAGGCCATTCGGCCCTTCGAGCCAGCACCGTCATTCAATATGATCATGGCTGATCATCCAAAATCTGTATCCCATTCTGACTTTTCCCCCATATCCCTTGATTCCTTTAGCCCTAAGAGCTAAATTTAACTCTCTTGAAAACATCAAGTGAATTGGCCTCCACTGCCTTCTGTGGCAGAGAATTCCACAGATTCACAACTCTCTGGGTGAAAACGTTTTTCCTCATCTCAGTCCTAATTGGCCTACCCCTTATACTTAAACTGTGATGCCTGGCACTGGACTCCCCCAAAATCAGGAACATTTTTCCTGTATCTAACGGGGCAAAATAGAAATAACCACGTTTCTGGAAACACTGAGGAAATGTATGAAGAAACAGGTCAATGACCCTACATCGGAAGATATTAAGGGTCTTCCCCCTGAACCATTCACTGTTTCGCTTTCCACAGATACTCCCAGGCTGCTCAGTACCTACGTCTATTTTTTTTGTCTCGAACTGGATGGACCTATTAATATTGGATATTGCACTTTAACACGACCGGATTGTCAGTGTGGGAGCAGTTTAAACTAATTTGAGTTAAGGAACCAGAATACAACAGCATAGAGGATGGATATGCTGGTAGTTTAGCGTTGGATGCAAGCAAGCTGAGGGAGACAATGAGGAACACCTAAATAGATAGAAATGCACAGATGTAAGTGTTCAAAACAGTTAGGTCAGAAGACAAGCTGGGCAAGCTCTACAATACTATGGGGTTAGAGGGATATGGGCCCAAGGCAAGCAAACAGGACCATCCCAGAATGCCAATTAGGTCAGCATGCGTAAGGTAGACCGAAGGGCCTGTTTCCGTGCTGTACATCTCTAATCTTTAATTAAGGTAGATTTTATGCTGCTAGAAAACGGAATGACAGGTTGTAGAATAAATTATCACTGCAAGGAGAAGGTATCCACAAGTTTACACGGCATCTGGGAATCCTGGGATCAGGCCAAGCTGGTTGGCTAATAGACTGCAGATGCTGGGATCTTGAGCAAAAATCAAAGTGCACGAGGAATTCATTAAGTCAGGTCAGGCAGCATCTGCAGAGGGAGATGGGGAGACAATGTTTCAGGTCAGGAGTCTTCCTCAGATTCTGTCTGAAGGGCCCCACCCTAAAATGTTGTCTGTTCATTTCCCTTTACAGATTCGACCTGACCTGTTGAGTTTCTCCAGAATTGGAGGAACACAAAATTGGCATTTGATTGTAAATCTGTGACCAGTGGTGCAATTTATGAAATATATTGAAGGTAGAATATATGAGTAATATCTTGCAGATGACATGACAGTTAATGGTGTCGATACTGAGGAAGGTTGTCTAAGACTTGGGGCAGCTTATAGATCAAATTAAAAATTGTGCAGAGCGTTGACAGATGGAATTCAATCGTAAAAAGTGTGAGGTGATTCATTTTGTGAAGACAAATAACAGTGAGACCATATACAGTAAAATAATGGTAATGAACAGAGGGAATGTGGTTCAAATCCATAGCTCCCCTCAAGTGGCAGTAAAGAGAGAAATGATGGTAAAAACAGTGCAAGCAACACTTGCCTTCATAGCTGGAACACCATTTTGCAACTTTACAAAGCACTGATTAGGCCCCACTGAGTATTATGTGTAGCTCCCATCACCACGTTCTAGAAAGGATCGTTTCAATGGAGATCATTTAGAGATTCACCAGGATGTCAGCATTTTCCTCCAGATACTGCCTGACCCACCGAGTTCCTCCTTCATTTTGTTTTACGCCTTCTCTACACTGACTGCTGAAGTAATGTTTTATTTAAAACATTTCAAGAACCTGGGTCCCAGAGGATAAATTATGTTTGCTGAATTCACCACCAGAATAATTCCTATAATCTGACCCCACATCAGTCAATTCCACCATAACACCAAGAAAACCACCCAGCAATCCCCACAATCAACTTGTCACTTTTGCCCAAATCAGTAGGGTGTTTCACCTTTTACCAAATAGCACTGGCCTTGAGTACTCCTAAATCTGTAGGGAGCTGCTCTGACCAGGTCCGTGCAGTTGCCCCCCACGGTAAGGCAGATCGAAATTCATAAACTTGTCGTCCGTGACACTGCCTGGCACGGTGGCCCATGACCAACATTTTCACTTCATCCCGTGCTACAAAATTCTCGATACCCTGTGGAAAAATAGCAAATTCCATATTTCTTACCACAAAAAGACCAGCTGAACCCCACTGCTAACAGCAGCCTGCCACAGTGTATATACTGGCCCCTTTTCTCCTCTACTATATTCTGCAATGTTGACACTAGAAGCCACTGGAGGCATTCACCTCTGACCCCACCTGGATACTGTTTCCACATCAGCTTCTCCAGTCCAATCAGGTGCAGCCGTAGAATTCACGTTCCACCTGAGCAACAATGTTGAAGTACCTGGGCTGGGGGCTAGGTTGGGCCATTTGGGCTGAAGAGCTTGTTTAACTCTGATTGACATCTCTACATCATCTCACCAGTTCTAACAAGGCTGAATCTGTAAATCAGCTGGAATGTACATGAGGGGCACAGCCAGAGTTCTCCAGTGTAACATTGGCCCTTGTATACTGTAGTGCAGAACGACCTCCCTGTCCCACGGTCGTGAAACCACTACACATAATCACAGCACGCACAGGGAGACGGGCACAGGGTCAGCATACAATGCCCTCCATAATGTTTGGGATAAAGACCCATCATTTATTTATTTGCCTCTGAACTCCACAATTTGAGATTCGGAATAGAAAAAAAATCACATGTGCTTAAAGTGCACATTGTCAGATTTTATTAAAGGGTATTTTAATACATTTTGGTTTCACCATGTAGAAATTACAGCTGTGTTTATACATAGTTCCCCCATTTCAAGGCACTATAATGTTTGGGACACATGGCTTCACGGGTGTTTGTAATTGCTCAGGTGTGTTTAATTGGGTCCTTAATGCAGATATAAGAGAGTTCTCAGAACCTAGTCTTTCCATCACCTTTGGAAACTTTTATTGCTGTTTATCAACATGAGGACCAAAGTTGTGCCAATGAAAGTCAAAGAAGCCATTATGAGACTGAGAAACAAGAATAAAACTGTTAGAGACATCAGCCAAACAGACTTACCAAAATCAACTTTTTGGAACATCATTAACGCAACGGGACTGTTAGGCCAAGGAAGACCTTCACAGCTGATGACAGAAGAATTCTCTCTATAATAAAGAAAAATCCTCAAACACCTGTCTGACAGATCAGAAACACTCTTCATGAGTCAGGTGTGGATTTGTTAATGACCACTGTCCACAGAAGACTTCATGAACAGAAATACAGAGGCTACACTGCAAGATGCAAACCGCTGGTTAGCCGCAAAAATAGGATGGCCAGGTTAGTTTGCCAATAAGTGCTTAAAAGAGCAACCACAGTTCTGGAAAAAGGTCTTGTGAACAGATGAGACGAAGATTAACTTATATCAGAGTGATGGCAAGAGCAAAGTATGGAGGAGAGAAGGAACTGCCCAAGATCCAAAGCAGACCACCTCATCTGTGAAACACGGTGGTGGGGGTGTTATGGCCTGGGCATGTATGGCTGCTGAAGGTACTGGCTCACTTATCTTCATGGATGATACAACTGCTGATGGTAGTAGTATAATGAATTCTGAAGCGTATAGACACATCCTATCTGGTCAAGTTCAAACAAATGCCTCAAAACTCATTGGCCAGCGGTTCATTCTACAGCAAGACAATAATCCCAAACATACTTCTAAAGCATCAAAGGAGTGTTTCAAAGCTAAGAAACGGTAAATTCTTGAATGGCCAAGTCAATCACCCAATCTGAAACAATTGAACATGCCTTTTATATACTGAAGAGAAAACTGAAAGGGACTAGCCCCCAAATCAAGCTGAAGATGGCGGCAATACAGGCCTGGCAGAGCATCACCAGAGAAGACACCCAGTAACTGAAATCGCAGACTTCAAGCAGTCATTGTATGCAAAGGATATGCAACAAAATATTAAACATGACTACTTTCATTTACATGACATTGCTGTGTCCCAAACATTATGGTGCCCTGAAATGGGGCGACTATGTATAAACACTGCTGTAATTTCTACATGGTGAAACCAAAATATATAAAAATGTGCACTTTAACCACATGTGATTTTTTTCTATTGCAAATCTCAAATTTTGGAGTACAGAGGCAAATAAATAAATGATGGGTCTTTGTCCCAAACATTATGGAGGGCACTGTAGCTATTAGTGTTGGCCCACTTACCACAATTCCAACATCATCATGATATGGAAACGCTTGTCTTCATTGCAAAGTAAGCATGCAGGTACAGCAGGCAGTGAAGAAAGCTGGCCTTTATAACAAGAGGAATCTAATATAGGAGCAAATAGGTCCTTCTGCAGTTGTACAGAGCCCTAGTGAGACCATACCTGGAGTATTGTGTGCAGTTTTGGTCCCCTAATTTGAGGAAGGACATTCTTGCTATTGAGGGAGTGCAGCGTAGGTTTACAAGGTTAATTCCTGGGATGGCAGGACTGTCATATGCTGAGAGAATGGAGCATCTGGGTTTATACCCTCTGGAGTTTAGAAGAATGAGAGGGGATCTCATTGAAACATATAAGATTGTTAAGGGCTTGGACACACTAGAGGCAGGAAACATGTTCCCGATGTTGGGGAGTCCAGAACCAGGGGCCACAGTTTTAAGAATAAGGAGTAAGCCATTTAGAACGGAGACGAGGAAACACTTTTTCTCACTGAGAGTGGTGAGTCTGTGGAATTCTCTGCCTCAGAGGGTGGAGGAGGCAGGTTCTCTGGATGCTTTCAAGAGAGAGCTAGATAGGGCTCTTAAAAATAGCGGTCAGGGGATATGGGGAGAAGGCAGGAATGGGATGCTGATTGGGGATGATCAGCCATGATCACATTGAATGGCGGTGCTGGCTCGAAGGGCCAAATGGCCTACTCCTGCACCTATTGTCTATTGTCTATTGCGATAGGTAATGAGTACAAAAGTTGGGACATCATGATACAGCTGTAGAAACCGTGAGACCACACATGGGGTATTGAGTGCAGTTTGACTGAAAATACAGTATACAGCTGGTGATACAGAGGAATGCCAGAGACAAGACGACAGACAAAAACTGGACAGATGTTTACTCTGTAATAAAAGAACATTCATTTCAAGAACAATGAAATGTCATTGGTTACAGTGATTATATTGCTTGGCCCAGACCGGTCTACTAAATACATGTATAACTAGTCACATTGCAACCGTACCATTTAGTAGCAACACAAGTGCATGGTGTGGGGGGAGCCAGTGCTTTAAGTGACAATCTCATCAGCCAGCCTGGAGGTGAAATCTCCTTGCCCTGCACACTCACACACCCACCCTTTCACCCTGTCTACCAGCACTCTCACTCTCCCTCCATCAGCTGCACCCCTCACCCCCACCACTCTCAACCCCCATCTAGGTCTCCCCCTCACCCCCAACACTCACCCCCAACTCTCCCCCTCATCCCACCACTCTCCCCCTCACCCCCAACCACTCTCCCCCTCACCCCCAACTACTCTCCCCTCCCGTCTCCTCCCGCACTATCTCCCCCTCACCCCCGCAACTCTCCCCCTCAGCCTCACCACTCTGCCCCTCACACCACTCTCCCCCTCACCCCCAGTCTCACCCTCACACACACCACTCTCCCCCTGAGCCTCACCACTCTGCCCCTCATCCCAATCTCTCTTCCTCCATGTTTTTTCTATCTTCCGCGGATGTCAACTCTCTCGTAATACTAGTGTTCTCTCTCTCTCTCTCTCTCTTGCCTCACCTCTCCTTTCTGTCCCCTTTTACTCTTTCCTCTCTCACTTGCTCTGTCTGTGGTGAGCAGGAACAGTCAGTAGAGCTGCTGGAAGAAGATGAGTTGTGTCTCTGGATACGTGGGTGGTCGCAGTAGGTGCTCTGTGGATAGTGATGGTCCATCGCTCATGGGAAGCAACATTTGTTGCTGGTCCGCTCCCGCTCCCGCAGCCACACTGAGCGGTAAGTTCAACTCAGAATCCTCATGAGGCTCATGCTCAATAAAGTCAGCTCCTGGATCGCTCCTGTCTGTCCTCTTCACAGCTGGTTAGGAAAACAGATCAAACAAGATTAGGAATCCTGGCAATATTCTCCCAAACTCATCCCTCATTAGTACATTCGAGACTTCAATTTACTGAGATTCTAAACACGAGACGGGAGACTCGATCAAAGGATATAAAATGATGAGAGGTTTAGATAGGGCGAGATTGTCATATACTAGAGGGCAAAGGTGTAAAATCTGAGGGAAAAAGTTGAAAGTAGATTAATGAGGCAAGAATGTTTTTCACTGAGAGATTGGTGGGTGCCAGGAATGTGCTGCGAGGGGAGCTGTTGGGGGCAGACACCACAACAAGGTTTAAGAGGATTTTACACGGGCACATGAATATGCAGGTAGTAAAGAGATATGTCCCAAGTACACACAGATTGGATTAGTGTAGTTAGGCATCATGGTCGGTACAGACATTGTGAGCTGAAGGGTCTGTTCCTGTGCTGTACAGCTCTATATCCTATGTCCTTCAGACAGACTTCACCATGAATGGGTGATCACAAAATGTATCTTCATTTAACAAGTTGCCAAAGAGACGCGGAGAACTAGGTTATGCTTCTAGAGGCAGTTCTATGTGTGTTGAGAAGTTTGACTGGGTTAAACTAGGCTAAGGGACACATTAGCAGCTTTTAAGCACCAACCCTGACACGCTGGACTTTTGCAATGACATTTGATGAGTTGCTGGAAGTACGCACCATGCTCTTTACTGTTGTGCTTCTTTAAATTCTTCACATCAGAGTACAAGTTCCCGCACAATTCGCACACAAACGGTTTTTCACCTGAAAGAAACTCAGTCAAATGAATATTTTTGCAACGGTTCTTCTTCTTAACTTCCTTAAGAGGAGACAAGGACTTTAAGACTTTTGCCTTCCATCACAGTGAGGAGGTGCCTGGTAGACTCACTGTGGTGGATGTCAAACTGTGTTAAATGTGTGCTTTGTTGTTTTGTTCTATGTTATGACTGCAAGGTATATAATTTCGTTCAGACTGAAATGTCTGAATGACAATAAAGGATACTTAACTTAACTCCCTCTCCAGAAAGCTCCGGATTTTACAAGCTTCAATATTTAATCTGCCTCAACCCTTCAGTAGATCAATGCCCCTGAAAGGCTCTCTGTCCAATTTTCATCTTAAACTCGTTGTTCCATTTGTTCAGACATACGGAGGAAGACCAGGACTCATTGCCGAGTTGTGTTGTTGCAATGAGCTCGGCAATATGACACTGAAGCAGGCTGTAAACACTCAGGGTCTCCTCCGTACATTACAAACAGTAACAGTTCAAAAGCAATTCACTGGCTAAACAAACAGTTGTGAGTTTGCTCGAGGAACTACGTGAATACATTGGCCTATCGTGCGTGTGTCCAGTGCCGGGCTCCACTGCTGCCATTCATTTACCAACTGAAGCTGGGAAGCTTCTAGATAACTACTTTATCTAAGTTCATAAATTCTGCTGCGTGAGGATCCATGAAGCTGGCTCCTGGTTCCACGTACCTGTGTGCGATCGGGTGTGTTTATTCAGCTCTCCTGAAGAAATGAAGCTCTTATTACATGAGCGACAGCTATATGGCTTCTCACCTGAGAGAGATAGACAGAGATGAGCAAGGGCGGACAAAGGAGGAGGCAGCAAGAGCAAGAGCGAGGAAGTGGGATAGAGGGTGGGAAGAAAAAGCGAAAGGGAGGGAGAGCAGGCCACAGGCCCCAGGCAAACATCAGGCAAGGTGAGCAAGGGACGGGAAGGTATACCAGGGGAGGGGGAGATAGAGAAGGGATGGGGGGGGGGAGATAGGAGTGGGCAAGGGGAAAGAGCGGAAGCGGAAATAGAGTAGGAGGAGTGGTGGAGATAGGGCAGGTAGGGAGGTATGACAGGGGAAGGGGAGGTGGAGATACACCAGGGGAGGGAAGATAGGGTAGGGGAGGGGGAGGGCAGGGGGAAATAGGGCAGAGGGAGGTACAACAGTTGGGGATGTAGGGCAGGGGATGGGAAGTTATGGCAGGTGAAGGGGGTACAGCAGGTGAAGGGGGGGTACAGCAGGTGAAGGGGGTACAGCAGGTGAAGGGGGGGTACGGCAGGTGAAGGGGGGGTACGGCAGGTGAAGGGGGGGTACGGCAGGTGAAGGGGGGGTACGGCAGATGAAGGGGGGTACGGCAGGTGAAGGGGGGTACGGCACGTGAAGGGGGGGTACGGCAGGTGAAGGGGGGGTACGGCAGGTGAAGGGGGTACGGCAGGTGAAGGGGGTACGGCAGGTGAAGGGGGGTACGGCACGTGAAGGGGGGTACGGCAGGTGAAGGGGGGGTACGGCAGGTGAAGGGGGGTACAGCAGGTGAAGGGGGTACGGCAGGTGAAGGGGGGTACGGCAGGTGAAGAGGGGTACAGCCGGTGAAGTGGGGTACGGCAGGTGAGGGGGTACGGCAGGTGAGGGGGGGGGTACGGCAGGTGAGGGGGGTACGGCAGGTGAGGGGGGTACGGCAGGTGAGGGGGGTACGGCAGGCGAGGGGGGGTACGGCAGGTGAAGGGGGTATGGCAGGGGAGGGGGGGTATGGCAGGGGAGGGGGGGTACGGCAGGGGAGGGGGGTACGGCAGGGGAGGGGGGGTTACGGCAGGTGAAGGGGGGGTACGGCAGGGGACGGCAGGGGAGGGGGGGTACGGCAGGGGAGGGGGGGTACGGCAGGGGAGGGGGGGTACGGCAGGGGAGGGGGGTACGGCAGGGGAGGGGGGTACGGCAGGGGAGGGGGGGTACGGCAGGGGACGGCAGGGGAGGGGGGGTACGGCAGGGGAGGGGGGGTACGGCAGGGGAGGGGGGGGTACGGCAGGGGAGGGGGGGGGACGGCAGGGGACGGCAGGGGAGGGGGGGTACGGCAGGGGAGGGGGGGTATGGCAGGGGAGGGTACGGCAGGTGAAGGGGGGTACGGCAGGTGAAGGGGGGTACCATATAACCAAATAACAATTACAGCACGGAAACAGGCCATCTCGGCCCTACAAATCCGTGCCGAACAACTTTTTTCCCTTAGTCCCACCTGCCTGCACTCATACCTTAACCCTCCATTCCCTTCTCATCCATATGCCTATCCAATTTATTTTTAAATGATACCAACGAACCTGCCGCCACCACTTCCACTGGAAGCTCATTCCACACCGCTACCACTCTGAGTAAAGAAGTTCCCGCTCATGTTACCCCTAATCTTCTGTCCCTTAATTCTGAAGTCATGTCCTCTTGTTTGAATCTTCCCTATTCTCAAAGGGAAAAGCTTGATCACATCAACTCTGTCTATCCCTCTCATCATTTTAAAGACCTCTATCAAGTCCCCCCTTAACCTTCTGCGCTCCAGAGAATAAAGACCTAACTTATTCAACCTATCTCTGTAACTTAGTTGTTGAAAACCAGGCAACATTCTAGTAAATCTCCTCTGTACTCTCTCTATTTTGTTGACATCCTTCCTATAATTGGGCGACCAAAATTGTACACCATACTCCAGATTTGGTCTCACCAATGCCTTGTACAATTTTAACATTACATCCAAGCTTCTATACTCAATGCTCTGATTTATAAAGGCTAGCATACCAAAAGCTTTCTTTACCACCCTATCTATATGAGATTCCACCTTCAAGGAACTATGCACGGTTATTCCCAGATCCCTCTGTTCAACTGTATTCTTCAATTCCCTACCATTTATCATGTACGTCCTATTTTGATTTGTCCTGCCAAGGTGTAACACCTCACATTAGCTTTGGAAATCCTCTTCATTATCCACAACACCCCCTATCTTGGTATCATCTGCATACTTACTAATCCAATTTACCACCCCTTCATCCAGATCATTGATGTACATGACAAACAACAAAGGACCCAACACAGATCCCTGAGGCACCCCACTAGTCACCTGCCTCCAACCCGACAAACAGCCATCCACCATTACCCTCTGGCTTCTCCCATTCAGCCACTGCTGAATCCATCTTGCTATTCATTCCTGCATTTATACCCAACAGTTTAACCTTCTTAACCAACCTTCCATGAGGAACCTTGTCAAAGGCCTTACTAAAGTCCATATAGACAACATCCACTGCTTTACCCTCGTCAATTTCCCTAGTAACCTCTTCAAAAAATTCAAGAACATTAGTCAAACATGACCTTCCAGGCACAAATCCATGTTGACTGTTCCTAATCAGACCCTGTTTATCCAGATGCTTATATATATTATCTCTAAGTATCTTTTCCATTAATTTGCCCACCACTGAAGTCAAACTAACAGGTCTATAATTGCTAGGTTTACTCTTAGAACCCTTTTTAAACAATGGAACAACATGCGCAGTACGCCAATCCTCGGGGACTATTCCCGTTTCTAATGACATTTGAAAT
This sequence comes from Amblyraja radiata, assembly GCF_010909765.2. Lineage (NCBI taxonomy): Eukaryota > Metazoa > Chordata > Chondrichthyes > Rajiformes > Rajidae > Amblyraja > Amblyraja radiata. Next base: position 61,086,350 of record NC_045968.1, read on the forward strand.
ATTTCTGTCATAGCCCCGGCTATTTCTACACTAACTTCCCTCAATGTCCTAGGGAATATCCTGTCAGGACCTGGAGACATATCCACTTTTATATTTTTCAAAAGTGTCAGTACTTCTTTTACTTTGAAACTCATAGTATCCATAACTACTCTACTCGTTTCCCTTACCTCACATAATTCAATATCCTTCTCCTTGGTGAATACCGAAGAAAAGAAATTGTTCAATATCTCCCCCATCTCTTTTGGCTCTGCAGATAGCTGCCCACTCTGTTTCTCCAATGGACCAATTTTATCCCTCGTTTTCCTTTTGCTATTAATATAGCTGTAGAAACCCTTTGGATTTACTTTCACCTTACTTGCCAAAGCAACCTCATATCTTCTTTTAGCTTTTCTAATTTCTTTCTTAAGATTCTTTTTACATTCCTTATACTCCACAAGCACCTCATTTACTTCATGCTGACTATAATTATTGTAGATCTCCCTCTTTTTCCGAACAAGATGTCCAATTTCCCTTTCCAATTTTTACTGTTTCCTTTCAACCGAACAGGAACATAAAGATTCTCGTACTCTTAAAATTTCCCCTTTAAATGTCCACCATTTCTCTTCTACATCTTTCCCATAAAACAAAATGTCCCAGTCCACTCCTTTTAAATCATCTCGCATCTCATCAAAGTTAGCCTTTCTCCAATCAAAAATCTCAACCCTAGGTCCAGTTCTGACCTTCTCCATAATTATATTGAAACTAATGGTATTGTGATCACTGGACCCGAAGTGCTCCCCAACGCATACCTCCGCCACCTGTCCCGTCTCCTTTCCTAACAGGAGGTCCAGCACTGCCCCTCCTCTAGTAGGTACCTCTATGTATTGCTGCAAAAAACTATCCTGCACACATTTTACAAACTCCAAACCATCCAGCCCATTTACACAATGTGTTTCCCAGTCTATGTGTGGAAAGTTGAAATCTCCCACAATCACTACCTTGTGCTTACTACTAATATCTGCTATTTCCTTACATATTTGCTCTTCCAATTCTCGTTCCCCATTTGGCGGTCTATAAGTGTTGCTACACCTTTCCCACTTCTCAGTTCCACCCAAATAGCCTCCCTAGATGAGCCCTCCAATCTATCCTGCCAAAGCACTGCTGTTATCTTCCCTGACTAGCAATGCAACACCTCCACCTCTTGCCCCTCCAATTCTATCACACCTGAAGCAACGAAATCCTGGAATATTTAGTTTCCAATCACAGCCCTCCTGCAACCATGTTTCACTGATCGCCACAACATCATACTTCCAGGTGTCTATCCAGACTCTAAGCTCATCCACCTTTCTTACAATGCTCCTAGCATTAAAATATGCACATTTAAGAAACCCCCCGTCTCTTCTTCTCTGTTTATTTCCTTTTTTTTCGGCAGGTGAAGGGGGGTACTGCAGGTGAAGGGGGGTACGGCAGGTGAAGGGGAGTACGGCAGGTGAAGGGGGGGGGGGGTGCGGAACGTGAGGGGAATGGAGGGCCGAGGCACGATGGTGGGGACGGATAAGGAATCTCATGGCCATTCCATGGTACCTGTGTGTTTGCGTGAATGCGTGATGAGAGAACTGGAGACAGCAAAAGCCTTTCCACAGGTATCACAGATGTAGGGTTTCTCTCCCGTGTGACGTCGGACGTGATATGTGAGTGTGCTTGCCTGAGCAAAGCGCTGTCCACAACGGTCACAAACATATGGCTTCTCCCCACTGTGCTTCCTGGAGAAACAAAGACAGAGAAACAAACCACTGGGATTGAGCACTGGGAAACAGAGGACATGGACAAAAGATCCAGAAAAAACAGTACATGCATCATGATCTAGGATACGCTGCTGTCAGTAGATTTAATCATAACTTGACCATAACTAAATAACTAGAAGCTAGTCACAGAATGGCATTAAGGTTACCCATGGAAGGAAGCCATTCAGCCCATCAAATGCTTCATCCAAATGAGAGCATTCAGATAGTCCCACCACCTGTCCCATCTTTATGGCCCTGCAAATTCTTTCCTTTTAAACACTTATCTGTCTCCCGTTTTAACTGCACTGCATCCGTTTTACAAACCCTGTTAATGCAGTCTAGATTCCAACAACTCGTATCAAATGATTTTCCTCACATCACTTGTGTATTGCTTCTACATCTCCTGCCTTTTGGCCCTTCTGTTGACCTAATGTAAGCAGGTGTTTGTCGCACTCTTCAATATGATCAGGGTTATATGATCAGGACTGAGCCTTTACGTCAGGCACACTTTCCCTCACCACATCCCTCGGTTGCCTCAATAAATGTTGGAGCAGACCTGCAGGGTAGAGGGGTCCATTTGTGCTCTTAACTCAACTTAACTACATATCTACTTCCCGCTGAACACAATTCATTTGCTCACAAGTGTTTTTGACCAGTTTTCTATCCATGCTGCTACTGCCTGCTAATTATAGTCTTCACTTGTGTTAACTCTATCCAGGGACATCACTTCCCTCTAATAACTCCATGCTGCCTTCCACATTTGCTCAAATGACTGGTAATCTTATCTCTGACTGTTTAGGAGCTTTTGCACCTGCTTTTGTCCAAGCTGTAAACAGCAACATTTGCTATAGCATGGTTGTGCTGCAGCTAATGCTGCTGTTTACAGCTTGGACCTGGCTGCAGTCCTGACTTCAACCTGCCAGTGCAGATTGTGCAATCCCTCCAATCCCATGCAGTGTCCCCCTGTACTCCCGATTCTTCCCTCGTCACAGTAATGAGCTGGCAGACTGATTTACTAACGTAAACTACAGCTTTTCTTGGATGAATGACTAATGTGATCAAAGGTGAATTGATAGGCAGGTGAAATAGAATATGTTGTAGGAGTCAATGGAAAAAGGGTGACTGGAAGCCAGCGATGGGCTGAATGTCCTCCCAGGACTGTTGTTGCGAGAATCCCTGAATGTAGAGCTGTTTGGAAGGACAGGGTCTCTCACTTCCCACAATAATCGCAGATACATCCCATCTGAACCAGATCATTTTGCCTTTCTTTTCACTTAATCTATTCATTTTTAAGGGTCAGAACTGCAATTATACTTTCCTTTGCCTCGACTCCAGGAGAATCTACCTCCTTTTAAAAGACTCTTTTAATACTTTAGCACCTTGTGTAGATTTCTTGTTTGGTCTCTGATTATCAAGGGAGTCAGGGGTAATGGGTAGAAGGCAGGAACATGTGGTTAAGAAGGAAGGACAGATCAGCCAAGATTGAACAGTGGAGTAGACTTGTGTATGAAGGAACTGCAGATGCTGGTTAAAAAACTAAGATAGACACAAAATGTTGGAGTAACTCAGCAGGACAGGCAGAATCTCTGGAGAGAAGGAATAGGTGACGTTCGGGTAAAGACCCTTCTTCAGACTGATGTCAGGGGGTAGGGAGATAGATAGATAAGGAAGTGTGAAGGTGTGAAAACAGGGCAAAGGGAATGCGGATCAAGGATAATGTAGAATAGATCATTGCTGGCTGGGAGAAGGTAACAACAATGCAAACAGAGATAACCAGCATCTGCAGTTCCTTCATACACAAGTCTACTCTGCTGTTCAATCATAGCTGATCTGTCCTTCCATCTTAACCACATGTTCCTGCCTCCTTCCCATAACCCCTGACACGCTTGCTAATCCCTCCTCTTTCCCAGTTCTCGGACCAATCTTAATGTCTCTGGGTACATTTTATCTGCTTTGTTTGTGAGGGGCCCGTCTCTCTATAGTTATCCTTTACCCCTGAATATATTGATAGCATCTCTTTGGATTCTCCTTAATCATCCACGACAACGCTTTTTGCCCTCCTGATTTCCTTCTTAAGTATGCTTCTCAATGCTCTGTACTCATCCAGGGATTCACCAATGACAGCTGCCATGACTCGTGTATCCAGACCAGAACTTCAATGTTTCTTGTCATCCCCAGGGCTCCTTGCTCCTGCTGGCCTTGCCCTCACTCTAACAAGTACATTTACACTTCCACTTCTTAAGACTACATTTAGACTTCCACTTATCTCACTTTAAAAGGTTCCCATTGTCCTTTGCCTGCAAACAATCAATTCCAATGAACTTTTGCAAACTTCCAACTAATACCATAAACATTTGCCAAGTTAACTCGTGGACTCATGAAAACTCCGTCCGTTTTCATGATGTTTTAAAACTAATTGAACCTAGTCGCTGTTCCCAAAATGCTCCCACACTGACACTTCCATCGACATTAGAACTTTATATATTATATAAAGGGCCTTTGTATATTGCCTGAAGAAACGTTCCTGAACACACTCAACATATTCCAACCTATCTAAGCCCTGAGCATTATGGCAGTTCCAGTCTGGGTTCTGAAAGTTAAAATCTCTGACCTGACTCTGATATCCATGCTTCTGGCCTCACAGAGATAGAAGTAGAGAGGAGGGACAATTTCACCATTGATTAGTGGAACATCACGGCAGATATTGTGAAGTTCCTTTAATCAAGAAGAGAGGATATCCCAGCAGAACATCCAGCAAGACCACACGGGCAGAACGTAGAAATAAGAAAGTTATCCATGTTCTCCAGCGACACTGCCTACCTAACCTGCTAAGTTACTCCAGCAATTTGTGTCTTTTTTTGTAAACTAGCATTTGCAGTTCCTTGTTTCGACAAAAAGAAAATTGTATTCACTTTGATGGGATTATAATCTAGCTCCCCCAACGGAGTGGGATTTAGAGGAGCTTATATTAGGGAATTCACAGATAAACATAGGAATAATATGGTTGTAATAGTAAGTGATTTTAACTTCCTTAATATATTGGCTGGGACTGCCTTTGTGTTAATGGAGTCACTGGATCAAAATTTATCAAGTGTGTCCAGGCGAGTTTTGTGAAGCACTGTGTGACAACCCTACAGGAGGACGACTACACCTCAAGAATGAGGCTGGGTAAGTGGTTGATGGTGCAAGTGGACAAACTCTTGGGACTGCTGACCATTACTTTATTAGTTTCAAGATAATCCTGGAAAAAGATAGGATTGGCCCTTAAATTAACATCCAAAATAGGGAGAAAATTATCATTTAGATGGCATCAGGCAGAAACATGCGAAAGCTGATGGGGAGAGGCTGCTTTCCGTTAAAGGGACATATCGCACATGGGTGGTTTTAAGAGTTTGACTGGAAGAGTTCAGGGTTAGCATGTTCTTGTTATACTAAAGGCTGGGCTGGCATGATTAGGGAAGCTTGTTTGCAAAGGCATGTCGACGATCTGGTCAGGAAAAGGGAAGTGGCACGAGTCATGGACAGGCAGTTGCCCAGTTCCTATACACCTATCCTCACTGATTGTGGTCTGTTGGTCAGGTCGCGGATCCAGTTGCAGAGATGAGTGTTGACTCCAGGTCATCCTCTACGATAATCCTCAACACTGGTGCCCCGCATTCTCAGCCCTCTCCTTTCCTCGACTGTGCAGCCGAGTACAAATTTAACAATCTACAAATTTGGGGATGACAGCACTGTAGTGGGCTGGATATCAAATAGACAAGATGGAGTAGAGAAAGGAGATTGAGAATCTCATAACCTAGCGTCAAGACAACAACCTTTCTCTCAATGTCAGCAAGACAAAAGAGATAGTGATCAACTTCAGAAAATGAAGCGGTATACAAACATTGACGGGGCCAAAGTAGAGATGGTTGAATGCTTCAAGTTCCTAGGAGTAAATATCACCAGCAACTTGTCCTGGACAAACCATATCGAAGCAATGGCCAAGAAAGCACACCAACACCTCTACTTCCTTAGAAGGCCTCGGAAATTCGGCATGTCCCCAACAACTCTCACCAATTTCTAGAAATGCATCATAGAATAGTTTAGTAACAGCTCCATACAAGACTGTAAGAAATTGCAGAAAATTGTGGACGCAGCCAGACCATCGCACAAACCAATCTCTCTTCCAATGACTTAATCTACACTTCATGCTGCCTTGGTAAGATCCCCAGCATAATCAAGGGCTTCTCACCCGAGTCACTCCCTGTTCTCCGCTCTCCCATCAGGCGAGAGGTATGGAAGCGTGAAAACGCATACCCCCAGATTCAGGGATTCTGTTTATTCTCAGCTGTTATCAGGCAACTGAACCATCCTATCACCAAATAGAGAGCGGTTCTGAACTACCATCTACCTCTTTGGAGACCCTCGGACTATCTTTAATCAGACCTTACTGGATTTTATCTTGCACTAAACATTATTCCCTTCATCCTGTAGACGGCTCAATTGTAATCATGTATAGTTTTTCCGCTAATTGGATAGCACGCAACAAAAAAGCATTTCACTGTACCTCAGTACACGTGATAATTAACTAAACTAAAACCAAACTGAAGGGCCTAATTCCATGGTATGTGGTTCCACAGCTTTTCTTTCTAGCCGTGTTCAGAAGCCCAGAATTTCCCAGATATTTAACTATCTTATTTAATATTTAACCAGATATTTCAAATTAATTTCTTAATTAAATTAGTAATCCTTTGCTATATATTTCTTTATACATTAATATATAGTTCAATCCCAAAAGCAACAGAAAAGGTCCTTGAATGCATTTAATAACAGGAGAAATTCTGCAGCTCTGCTGCCCCGATGAGAGAACACAAGCTTCACATGAGGCGTTACACCTCCATTACCTGGCATGGATTTTGAGGTTACTGGAAGTCGCAAACTGCAAGTTGCAAACGTCACAAGAGTATGGCTTTTTTTCGCCATGGTGCATGCGATTGTGGAAGACTAGCTGGCATTTTTGAGCAAAGCTTTTATCACACATGTCACACTGATAGGGCTTCTCACCTGCAACAGGTTACAGAAGTCAGTCAGTAGGCAGCCAGTGCAAACAGAAACTCTCATTAGAAAATGAGAACATACCCTCATTTTACAGAGCAAACCAGCTGACTAATGGCATCAACCAGTTCTCAAAGAACAGTGAATGTGGAGCCACAGGTACTACTTGGGCTGGAGGTTTTGAGAACTCGGAGTATGTCCTGAGGTGAAGGTCACAGGTTGGTAAATGGCAGTTACATTAGTCATAGGGGACTCCCCATGATAAAGACTGGGAAGCATGTGGTGACCTGCCCTCTGTCAACAGTTCCATCATTATCAGTTCCACCCACCTTCTCATTGTCCCTGAACGTCTGCTTACACGGTGAAAGGTCTTCACCCACAAGTACTGCGCCCAACAAAGACATGTTCTCGCAGGTACCATGCCCAAGTTACACACTGGCAAATCATTCCCCACCAATACCGTACCCCAGTGTTATGTAATGACAAACCCATGCCCACTAGTACTATACCCCAGTGTTATACAGTGACAGATTTGTCCCCACCAGTACTATACTCCAGTTTAATGCAGTGACAGATCCTTCCCCACTGGTGCTGTACCCCAGTGTTATACAGCGACTGTCCAGACTACACCAGTACTGTACCCCAGTGTTATGCAGTGATAGACTCGTCCCCACCAGTTATACAGCAACAGACCAGTTCTGTACCACAGTGTTATACAGCAACAGTTCCATCCCCACCAGTACTGTACCCCAGTGTTAAACACTGACAGATTTATCTCCACTAATGCTCTGCCAGTGTAATACAGTGATAGACCTGTACCATTGTACCCCGATAATACGGTACCAAATGTGTATCTACCAATCTACTTTGATTTTTTGTTGCCATATCTACAGTTTTATGCAGTCATCCTGTGCCATGCGGTACTGATCCCCCATGTTATACACTGACTGTTTTCTACCCACCCTTGATTTGATGGTATATCCTGGTTTTGAAGATTTGGTATTAAAACGCTACCATCCATGTTACTGAAATCCCAGTGACAATAATATGCAATTTGAATTCTATTAATGTAAATTGCATTTCATTGCCTGGTTGCTGGTCACCTGTATGGGTTCTGACATGAGTTTTCAGCTGGTTGCATTGAGTAAATGCCTTTGCACACAGCTGACACACGTAGGGCTTCAGTCCTTTGTGAATCCTCATGTGTCGCCGCAGGCTGCTGGCTTCAGAGAAGACCTTGCCGCACATGTTACAGATGGGCCTCAGCTTCAGGTGCTTCCTGCTGTGCTCTGACTCAGCACAGCCATGTCCACCGGACAGTCTCGATTTACTCTTTTCCGATAACGAGCCGTTTCGTTGCAAGCGTCTCCGATTCTGCTTCCCATTTGTCTTCTGAACCATTATGCTTTCAGTAAAAATACTTTGATAATCATTACACAAGACGGAGTGCGAAACAGCATTAGATGGGTGGACAGTGTTGATCGTGTCTGACTGTGGAGTGCTCACATAATTCACTCTCCTCTCGGGTTTCCTCATGCTGCAGACACTTCTTGCTTTAAGTCTTGTACACTTCAGCTCACTGATGTCACTCACTTGCAGGACCAGGTTCAGGTCAGCCTTTTCTTCCTTTGTTTCTCTGCTTCCTGACAATGTGTCCAAGCTTTTTGAATGTAATTGTAATTCCTCTATTTTGAGATCACAATCAACTTGAGGAACAGGCAACAGACCTTCTTCACAGCCAAGCAATGATGCTGGTCCTTGCTGTACAATGTCCACCTTTGTCCCTGCCGAGGGGAAGTAGCTGCCTGGCTCTGCATTCACCTGTGAGTCAGATGGCGCTTTCACAACAGTGTCCAGGTTAACAAGCGGCTCCATCTTTGCTTCACATATTCTCAGCACCTCCTCCATCTGCAGGTAACCAGCAGCTGCCTGGATCGCGGCAGCATTGCATCTGTGGATACAACAGATAAATCACAACAGCGTCAGTCAAACAACTCTGGAAACAGGAGTGATCGGGCCACTCCAGGACAGGCGACACAAGACACAATGTGTGCTTCTGACAACCATGCACATCAAACTCCTTTCCGTTTTCACAGGTTTGACGGCAACTAATAGATAGAAAGCAGAAATATCACAAAAATAGTTAATATAGAGTATCGAAAGTAGACACAAAATGGGTAACTCAGCGGGCGAGGCAGCATCTCTGGAGAGAAGGAATGGGCGACGTTTCGGGTCGAGACCCTTCTTCAGACTGATGTCAGGGGCGGGCCAAAGATAGAATGTAGGCAGAGACAGTAAGACTAATGGGAGAACTGGGAAGTGGAAGGGGATGGAGAGAGAAACCACTCTGAAGTTAGGAGAAGACAGTGGTTGTTCTGCAGAGGAACACCCAAGACAGAGTAGGAACAGGGCACCATCAGCCCCCTCAAGCCCCCACAGCCATCTCACGGCCGATCTCCACTTCGCCTCAACTCCTCTCCTGTGCCTGCTTCCCACAACTCTTACTGCCCCCATCTTTCCAAAATCTATCTCCCTGCAATAATCTAGCCTCTACAACCCCACCCCCCTCGTAGAGAATTCCAGATATTCACCACTCTATGGGTGGTTTCCTGTCCACCTGTTTCTGTCCCCTGATCCTATACTATGCCTCTACATTCCAGAATCTTTAGTGGAAACATTTCAATGTAGACGTCATGTCCCCTGAGGCTCTCGTGCTTCAACAGGTTGCCCCTCATTCCTCAAGTCTTCATCAGTACAGATCCAGCTTCTTCAGCAATCTGACCCTGTTACCACGCACACTGACCCTGGTTACCACACACTGGGCCCTGGTTACCACGCACTGGGCCCTGGTTACCACGCACTGGGCCCTGGTTACCACACTGGGCCCTGGTTACCACACACTGGGCCATGGTTACCACACACTGGGCCGTGGTTACCACACACTGGGCCCTGGTTACCACACTGGGCCATGGTTACCACACACTGGGCCCTGGTTACCACACTGGGCCCTGGTTACCACACACTGGGCCATGGTTACCACACACTGGGCCCTGGTTACCACACACTGGGCCCTGGTTACCACACTGGGCTCTGGTTACCACACACTGGGCCCTGGTTACCACACACTGGGCCCTGGTTACCACACACTGGGCCCTGGTTACCACACACTGGGCTCTGGTTACCACACTGGGCCCTGGTTACCACACACTGGGCCCTGGTTACCACACACTGGGCCCTGGTTACCACACTGGGCCCTGGTTACCACACACTGGGCCCTGGTTACCACACACTGGGCCCTGGTTACCACACACTGGGCCCTGGTTACCACACACTGGGCCCTGGTTACCACACACTGGGCCCTGGTTACCACACACTGGGCCCTGGTTACCACACACTGGGCCCTGGTTACCACACACTGGGCCCTGGTTACCACACACTGGGCTCTGGTTACCACACACTGGGCCCTGGTTACCACACACTGGGCCCTGGTTACCACACACTGGGCCCTGGTTACCACACACTGGGCCCTGGTTACCACACTGGGCCCTGGTTACCACACTGGGCCCTGGTTACCACACTGGGCCCTGGTTACCACACACTGGGCCCTGGTTACCACACACTGGGCTCTGGTTACCACACATTGACCCTTGGTTACCACACACTGGGCCCTTGTTACCACACACTGACCCTTATTACCAGACTCCCACTCAGACACCAGCAGTGCAGTTTGATGCGGAAGTCTTTATTGACATTGTTCTCGTGTGCCACAACTGGCTAACCAGCGGCTCCATTGGCATGTGGGATTGAGATGTAGTTGCAATGACAAAAACATCGCTCAGAGTTTTGTGTTCTTTATTTGTGCAGTTTGCGATGGTCAATGTAATTAAAAGCATCACGCACCTCTGCATCAACTTCCCACTCTCACCAAACCTTGAACCATGCATCACCCTGCACTCTAACCCGATCGTTGAAGAGAAACAATTCTCACCCATCGATGTGGATGTTGCCAGTGTACACAAAGTCCAGCAGCTTCTGAAACCCATCTGAGCTGACGCGGTTGTGATCAAGGAACACAACATCGGTGTCCAGCGAGTGCCCACAAACGGCTCGGAAGTAGTTGCTGAATGCAGCGAGAACGTTCCGGTGAGCCTTGAACTGCAACTGGCCAATGATGACAGTGCAGTCACATAGGAAGCCGTCCATGCGCTGGCGCTGCAGCTGGTCCAGCAGCTGCTTGCAGTGATGCACCTGCTGCATTGCTGCAGCTGCAGAGTGCGGTCCGACGTAAGCTGCAAATCAGTAAACGCATCAGAAATGCTCACCATGGTTCAGATTAAAAGATATTTAAAAATTCCTACTTTTCTTTAATCTCCATCCCCATTAGCTGTTGTTAATCAAACAAACTTACTCAGTAAAAACATTTCTTCTGAAATAAGATTGTTTCCAATGAAACACATATAGTCACCAGTTAAAAAAAAGACCAACTCATCCATGCCGACCAAGATGCCTGCCTACCTAAACTGGTCTTATTTGCATTTAGCCCATTTTCCTCTAACCCTTTCCTCTCCATATACCAGTCCAAATGTATTTTAAACATTTTAATTGTACTTTATTCAGCTTCCTTTATTCCCTGTAACGCATGAGGTTGAGAGGTAATTTTACTGATCAAATCACAAGGGGAAAACCAAGGGTGAATGTATGGAGTTTCCTAGCCAGAGTTGGGGAATTGAAAACCAAAGGGCGTAAGTTTAAGATGAGAGGGGAAAGGTTTAATAGGATCCTAAGTGGCAACTTTTTAAACACAAAGGGTGGATGGTTTATGGAACGATCTGGCAGAGGAAGTGGTTGCGGCGGGTACTATAATAGCATTTAAAAGACATTTGGACAGGTTTGTGGATAGGAAAGATTAATAGGGATACGAGTCCAATGTGGGCAAATGGGGCTAGCTTAAGCATCTTGGTCGGCAAAGACGATTTGGTCCTACCTAGTTGCTGTAATGTAGCTGTTCCTGCACCGTGCTCTAGAAGACAGCATCTATCCTCAAGGATCTCCAGCATCTGGGCCGTGCCATCTTCTCATTGCTACCGTCGGGCAAGAGGTACAAAAGTCTCACGTCCCACACCACCAGGTTCAGGAACAGCTACATTATAACAACTATCAGATATTTGAACGGGCCTGCACAACCCTAATCCTACCTCATCAATGGACATGACAGACTACCTCTGGAACTACCAAGGACTTGTTTTCTAATTATGTTTCTATTCAATGTCTTATTTTGTACAGTCGTTATCTTTTCTCTCTCTTGTATAACTTAAGGAATAATTTATGGATTATGTGTTGTCTGAGTCTATGTGCCTATGATGCAACTGCAAGATTTTCAATCTACCTGTCTGTCACCGAACGTGTATTTGACAATAAATTCAACTCAACATGAGTTGACAGGGAATCAGGAAGGCTAAAGGGGCCATGAAATGTCCTTGACCGATAATATTAAAGAGAATCCCAAGGCATTCAATACCTACATTAAACGTAATTGGATAAGCAGCTGTCATAGATCTGTACAGCACTGAAACAGGACTTTTGGTCCAACTAATTCATGCCCACCAAGGTGCTTAATTGAGGTAGTCGAATTTGCTAGTGCCTGGCGCATATCCCTTCAAACTTTTCCTAAGCATGCAGACACAAGAGACTGCACGCGCTGGAATCTTGAACAAAAAACTGGCATTTCAGAAACTTGCCTTACCTCATTCCCCAACAGGAGGTTCAGTGCAGTGCCCTTTCTAATAAGTGCCTATATATATTGATCAGGAAAGTTTCTTGAACACACAGCCACATTGGGTCATCCCTCAAGATAACATCTCCAAAACATATCCCGCTGAGTTACTCCAGCTTTTTGTGTCAATCATTAGTTATGTCCTCCCTCTTCAAAGGACCCTGTCATCCTCTACCTTCACCCCTACTGCTTTTTAGCATCTGTGTGTTGGCACATTGAGCTGCCAGTCTGCCCTTCCCGTGTTGTGGCTCCAATATCCTGAATCCCTTCAACCCCATTCACACCCTGACATTGTCTGCCTCACCATCGTTTCTTTCTCCACTCCCTCCTTTTCATTCTCTATCTCTCACTTTCTTGCTTTTCACCTCTCCCTTCTCTCCCCTCTCTCCCTTCTCCCTTCTCTCCCCTTCTCTCCCCTCCCTCTCTCTGTATCTATATCTCCCTCCCTCTCCCTCCATCCACCTCTCCCCTCTTTTTCTCTCTCCCTCTCACACATCCCTCTCCCTCACACACCCCGTCACACACACACATCTACACACATATATACATATATATATATCACACACATCTCTCTCCCGTTCTTTCTTTTCTCACCTCAGCCACTTTCAAGCCGCCATTCCCGGTGACGTCACGCGCCGTGACCCCGACGGAGAGGGCAGCGTCGACGTCAGCGGAGGGAGGGAGAGAGGGAAGGTGGGAGAGAGGGAGAGGGAGAGGGAGAGGGAGAGAGGGAAGGTGGGAGAGATGGAGAGGGAGAGAGAGAGTCCGGGTGGTGAAGGGACGGGCCGTGTCTATCCACACTGACCACCGTTAGTGCCGTGTTCCAGCGCTTGTTCCGGCGCCAACACATTTGCGAGTCTCTGCTTCTTCCACCGTTCCCGGGCCCGGCCCCTCCCTCCCTCCTATAGCGGGCGGATCTTTAGGACCGTTGCTAAATGTACTAGCAATGTTACAAAATGTTGAGATGTAAAAAATCAAGTCTGAAATTAATCCCATCAGATAAAGCATAAAAATAAGTTTAATTTGACACCTAATTCACTTTCATATCTTCAGTATTAAAAAAGGTATGGGCATTTCCATACTCGGAAATTAGCATCTAGTTGCTTTTCCATTGACTTAACACAAAAGCTGTGATCGAGGACAGTCAAAAGCCCATAACGTTATTAAAATTTAAGAGAACAGAAAGAAATTTTCAGATTATAGATTGAAGCATTCTGAAACAAATATTAAACAATCTTACTTGGATGACCTGAAATTAAAGCATATAATTAGTTACCCAATTGTAGCTAATTCCAAAATTCAATTACTAGATCTAAACATCCATCCATTTCTTAAGGAAAGATTAACATTTTTAAATAGCCTAAGTGTCCAAAGAACATTCACACAAGAATTCACCATAAAACATGATTTTTAAATCTCATTGACATTAATTTATAGGCCAAATGGAAGGGATTTAGTGTTCAATTGCTGTAAATTAATGACCATTTAAATCAGATTGTGAGTGGAACGCGCTGGTTTCGAACGCTGCCATTGCGGTAAATTTGAAGCCCATATGGCATGAAAGATACTGCGGGTTTGAATGGGCCCCCAAGTCAGCTACTCGCAACATAAAATTTTGTATAAAGGGATCTTAAGAAGCCCTTTTTAATGTAAAAATAAACAACCTATCTTGCCTTGTCCCCTACATGAGATCCGTCCCGTTGTCGGGGTTCGCGGCTTTAAAGGATGATTTTTAATTTACTGTTACAATTAAATAACCCAATTTAGTTTAAAAATATCTGCAGCGAACGAATTTCGCAGCGATTTTTCGTCAGCAACTAAGTAGGCTGAACAACATCGATTTCAACAGCCTAGAGAAAATCGCGTTTTAAACCCGCCCCCCTCTCAAAGGGGCCAAAGTAGCGCTCAAGGGCAGCGGCAAAACTGCAGCGCCGCTGAAGGTAAGTTTTGCAACATACCTACATGTAGAGGAAGGAACTGCAGTAACTGACGATAGACACAAAATGCTGCAGTAACTCAGCAGGTTAACAAATGGGGTAACTAGACAAATCAATGAAAGACGCAAAAAAGTGACGATCAGAAAGGAAACTGGTCTCAGATTTCCCTTGGGCAGATAACCCATCGGTATGAATCTGAAGAAGGGTCTCAACCCGAAACGTCACCTATTCCTTCTCTCCAGAGACGTTGTCTGTCCCGCTGAGTTACTCCAGCATTTTGTGTCTATCTTCGGTATAAATATCGATTTCTCTAACTTCAAGCAACCCTCTCTCCATCCCTCCTCCACTCGTCGTACCAACTTCAAAGCCGTCTTGTTGAGATTGTAACACAACTAACAACGGCCTGTTTCATTAAAGGGCCTGTCCCACTGTACAAGGTCATTCAACAGTTCTCCCGAGTTTCCTCATGATTCGAACTCAGAGAATGTCCGTAGCGGGTCGGTAGGAGTTCGTGGATGTCATGTAGCGGCTCGTACGAGTAAGGGTAGGTACTCGGGAAATCAGGTAAACTCATGACGTTTAACACTAAATAATGTCCACGAGGAAAAAAAATACTTGTGATGAAAAAAATTGTTACTTTTTACTCGTACGAGCCGCTTACGACACATCCACAAACTCCTATGGACCCGCTACGGACATTCTCCGAGTTCGAATCTCATACCTCAGTAAAGAGAGGTTGAAGATTTCCGCAAAAACTCCAGCCAGTTGGTCTGCACAGGTTTTAAGAACACAACCAGGTATAGCACCAGGTTCAGACGCTTTCCGGGGGTTCACCCCCCGGAAGGATCTTCTGACATCGGCCTCTGTGGCTGTGATTGTAATACCATTGGGATAAAACTCTCTCAGGTCCCACCTCAGCCTCCTCCACTCCAGGGAAGCAGACCCAGCCTCTTTCCTCATAAGTCAATCCTTCTACCCCAGGCAACAACCTGATCAATTGTCTACACCCTCTCCAGTCTAAACACACCCTCTCGTATGGAGACTAGATATACACAATCCAGCTGCCATCTAACAAATGTTTTCTATAGCGGTAGTATAACCTACTGCCACGGAAGGCTGTGGAGGCCCAGTCAATGGATATTTTTATGGCAGAGGTTGACAGATTCTTGATTATTAAGGGTGTCTGGGGTTATGGGGAGAAGGTAGGAGAATAGGGTTGAGGGAAAGATAGATCAGCTATGATTGAATGGCAGAATAGACCGTCTGAAGAAGGGTCTCGACCCGAAACATCACCCATTCCTTCTCTCCAGAGATGCTGCCTGTCCCGCTGAGTTACTTTAGCTTTTTGTGTCTATCTTCGGCAGAATAGACTTGATGGTCCAAATGGCCTAATCCCATAATTTATGAACCTGCCTGTTCTAATGCCCCATGATCTGACAAATGAAGACAAACAAGCCACATGCCTTCATTACCTGTACCTGTGCTGCCACCTTCTGGGCTTCCAGACCTTCTGCTGCACAGCCCTCCCAGTCATTGTATTCTCCCGACCTGCATCACTGCACACATCAGATCAAGCTCCATTTTACTAACTGATCAATATTGTATTTTATTTATTTAACAAATTAGCTTACAATTAAATTATTTCATTCCTTTAGTTTATTGAATTTATTATATCGTTTCTTTGTTGAAATGTAGCTAAAATTAATTAGACTTTGGTTATGCTGCATTTGGAGTGATGAACTTTGAAATATCCCACAGATAGCTTGAAGAAGGGTCCTCACCCAAAATATTACCTATCCATGTTCTCCAGGGATGCTGCCTGAACCACTAAGATACTCCAGCACTTTGTGTCTTTTTTTAATCGCATATTCTTGCAGGCTTTGAAGGGGAACTGCAGACTAGATGCCCAAATAGTGAACAACAGGAACATATACATCAATTTCTCCAGCTTGGCATTCAACACCATCATCTCCTTGGAACCTATTGTCAAATCAGGAAACTGGGTTCTGCTCCTCCCTGGGCAACTGGATCTTTCACTTGCTCCTTGGCAGGTCTCAGTACAAGTTGGCAACAAAACATCCTCCACAATGACCATCAGTACAAGGGCACCTGCTCCACTCTGTCTATATTCATGACTGCAGCTAGACACAGCTGCAATGCTAGCTTTAACAAAACCAAATGACAGCTTACGATAAGTCAGAGTATTGGAGGAAGAGTAATAATCTACTTGAGAGGTGCTAGAATAACAATCTCACTCTCAACGCCAACAAGGGCAAGGAGCTGATTGTTGATGTCAGGAGGGGAAAGTCAAGGATTAATGAACCTGTCTTCATGGTAGTGATGGTGGTGGAGTCAACATCTTCATGTTCCTGGTCGTGCACGTCTTTGACCTGTTCTGGGCCCAGGAGATTGATGCAATCACAAATAAATGAAGGAGACTACAGAGAGTGGCGGACACTGGCCGTGTACTGACATCCCCACACCGAAGGGATGCATAAGAAGCACTGGCTCAAGTAGACAGCTAATATCATCAAAGACCCACACCAACCTGGCCTGCTCTCATCTCACTACCACCAGGAAGAAGATACACAAGCCAGAGAACTATTACCACCAGGTTAAAAAACAGCTTCATTTCATCTACCATCAGGCTCATGAACCACATCGATACATCCGCACCAAACTACCATGGGCTGTGGTAGACACAAAATGCTGGAGAAACTCAGCAGGTGAGGCAGTATCTATGGAGAGAAGGAATAGGCGACGTTTCGGGTCATGACCCTTCTTCAGACTGATGTCAGGGGAGGGGGTAGGACAAAGGAAAAAAGTAGGAGAAGACAGTGGGACTAGTGGGAGGACTGGGAAGGGGGAGGGGATAGAGAGAGCAAAGGCTACCTGAAATTAGAGAAGTCAACGTTCATACCGCTGGGGTGTAAACTACCCAAGCGAAATATGAGGTGCTGTTCCTCCAATTTGCATTGGGCCTCACTCTGGCAATGGAGGAAGCCCAGGACAGAAAGGTCAGATTGGGAATGGGAGGGGGAGGGGGAGGGGGAGTTGAAGTGCTAAGCCATCGGGAGATCAGGTAGGATAAGGCGGACTGAGCGGAGGTGTTCAGCTAAACGATCGCCGAGCCTGCGCTTGGTCTCGCCAATGTAGAGAAGTCGACACCGTGGATGCAGTAGATGAGTTTGGAGGAGGTGCAAGTGAACCTCTGCCTCATCTGAAAAGACTGTTTGGGTCCTTGGATGGAGTTGAGTGGGGAGGTAAAGTGACAGGTGTTGCATCTCCTGCGGTTGCAGAGCTAAGCACCAGGGGAGGGGGTGGTTTGGTTGGGAAGGGACGAGTTGACCAGGGAGTTGCGGAGGGAATGGTCTCTGCGAAAAGCAGAAAGGGGTGGAGATGGGAAGATGTGGCCAGTAGTGGGATCCCTTTGGAGGTGGCGGAAATGTTGGAGGATTATATGCTGTTTATATTATACCATTATACCATGGAGGATAATACCATGGACTGAATTGGTTTGAATTACTATGGTCGGATTATGAATATAACTGGTCATTTATTGTTTATTGTACATTTAATGTTGAATTAATGCACCTGTAAAGCTGCAACAATAATTTCATTGTTCCAGTCCTAGTGAATATGACAACCAACCACCTTGACTTGTCTCAGGCTTAATGCATGAAGGCATGGCTGATTTATTTGAGAAATTGCCAGTGGAATTCAACATTGTGTGATCATCAGCGAATATCACCACTGCTGACCTTTGGATGGAAGCACAGCCCTAAGGAAGTCCTGCATAGCAGGGGCTGGATTGATTTATGCTGGCCACTTGGATGATGGACCTCCAATAGCAATATTCCTTTCCGTAAGATGTGATTCCAACTGGTCTGCTGGTGAGGTAGGAATTCTAGGAATTTCAACCATCAACAATGGAGGAATGGTCTGCCTGAGTGGATTTTCTTATTTTGGCTTGTCAATAACTCCTGGATTGAGCTAGTAGTTGGTGGAAAGATAATCATGTGTGTTCCACTCGAGCCTTTGGTGAATTGGAGATGTTTAGAAACTGGTATTAATGAGATGATCAGGGTGACATCACTGAAAGGATGGTAAAGATAAATGAAGATTTTGAATTTCTTTATTAAAAGTCCAGATGCAGTGAAAATTCCAACTCATCCTCAATTTCATTGAAACAATGCTTTTCAATGTTATAAATTATATAATTTATCCAAAAGAAATAAATATGTACAGTAGATTGTTCAACAAAATACTCATCCAAACCTACAGTAAAGAGTTTCTAAGACAATTTAGAAATATTTGCAAAATACTTTTGAGGTTTGGGTTCTTGAATCAAATATTCTTGATCTTCGTTATGTTTTGGATCCACTTGAGGCTTTTGCTAACATCTGAGTAAACTCCG
Source organism: Amblyraja radiata (assembly GCF_010909765.2). Taxonomy (NCBI): domain Eukaryota; kingdom Metazoa; phylum Chordata; class Chondrichthyes; order Rajiformes; family Rajidae; genus Amblyraja; species Amblyraja radiata. The sequence continues at coordinate 61,105,274 of NC_045968.1, forward strand.
TATCGGTTGTCCTCTCCGCAGCCATCTCCCCACGATACCGTCCCTCCCAGGAACCAGCGATTTGTTTCTCCATCCATAGCCACCATTGGACCCCCCGAATCTCCCTGACAAGCATCACTCCCACCTGAAACCAGAGGTGGTCAGGGCCACGTGTTACTTGCTTTGCTTAAACGAGGAAGTGTAACAAAGACTTCATTAGTACGGCGTCAGAGGTTATGGGGTGAAGGCAGGAGAATGGGGTTAGGAGGGAGAGATAGATCAGCCATGATTGAATGGTGGAGTAGGCTTGATGGGCCGAATGAACTAATTCTGCTCCTATCACATGATAACATCATGAACTATGAATGTTATCAACCACTTTGGCTTCTGCTGGAGTAAAAGGGACTGTCATAACCACATCAGGAAATCCACAGAGGAAAAAGATGATCAGGAGATTTCGGAAATGTCAAGTTTTTTTTCAGTTGAGGATTAGGAAGCAACCTGAAAGTTTTTGAAGAGGTAACCAAGTCGGTTGATGAAGGCAGGACCATAGACATAGTCTATATGGACTTCATAAAGGACTTTGATAAGGTTCTGCATGGTAGGCTGCTCTGGAAGATTATAATGCATGGGATCCAGGAGGAGTGAGCTAACTGGCTACGGAATTAGCTTCACGGTAGGAGACAGAGAGCTATGGTGGAAACGTTTTTCAGATTGGAGGCTTTTGACTAGTGTGTCTCAGGGATTGTTGCTGGGCCCATTTTGTTTGTCATCTAAATTAACAATTTGGATAAGAATGTACAAAACATGATTAGTAAGTTTGCAGATGACACCAAAATAGGTGGTGTCATACAGTGAAGATAGTTATCAAGAAATACAGAGGGGTCTTGATCAGCTGGGCAATTGGGCCGAGGAATGGTTAATGGAGTTTAATTCAGAAATGTATGTTCTTGCACTTTGGGAAGTGGAATGAGAGCAGGACCAGAGTGAATGGCAGGGACCTTGGAGTGTTGTATAGCTGAGGGATCTAAAGTACAATAGTTCTTTGAAAGTGATGTTACATGTAGAGAGGGTGGTAAAAAAGGCTGGGGACACACTGGCTATCATCAGTCACGATATTGAGTAAAGAAGTTGGGATGTTATGTTACAGTTGTACTTTGGTGAGTCCACACTAGGGAGTATTGGGTTCCGTTTTAGTCACCAAGAAATTTCTGTTCTGGAAATTTTAAACTACTAGTAGCCTATACATGGGAGAAATATTCTGGGACAAGACGTGGAGGTATTTGAAAGAGATTTAAAATAATATTGAGGTGGAGTTGCCAAGATGAACCAACAAGATGATGGCCCCTACTTCCATTGGATTGGACAATGAATGCAGTTCTATACATTCATCTCTTCAACCTGTCTGATTGGGCATGGGATCTAAAATTATCTGAATGGAATATAGCCATTACCTTCCTTTAGTCCTGCACAAATCATATCATCTGTGACTTGTCTTCCAAGCTGGCTATAGACTTCCTTGCATTGGTTATGGTCTACGACTGGAATCTCAATCTAAACAAGAAAGACAGGGTCAGTTTGTGTTAAATGTTGAATGCAAATGTACCACTGATCATAAATATTGCTATGACAATTCTTCCGCCGTCTGTGACTAGAACAATCTCAGAATAATGTCTAAAGTCCCTTCGGTAAAGTATTAAACACCCACATGGCCGGCTGGTTCAGGAAGTTAAGGCAAAGGGATCCAATGTGAGCTGGCAAATTGGATTCACAAATGTCTTCATGATAGGTGGTAGAGGGTAATGGATGATTTTCTGAATGGAAGGTTAGTAGTGTACTGCAGTATCATTGCTAGGATTTTTGCGGTTTGTGATCAATACTAATGAATTGGATGCAAATGCAGGAGGTATGATTAGTAAGTTTGCAAATAGCACAAAGGTTCCTGGCAATCTGGAATAGAAACTGTTAGTCTAAAGCGATAGCGGGATATACAAAATTATCAGAGGCATACATAAAGTGACTTTTCCCCTGGGTGAAGATGTCAAATACTAGAGGGCAAAGCTTTGAGGTGAGAGATTAAAGGGAATTTAAGAGGCCATTTTATTTTTTTACAGAGAATTGTAGAAGTGGTGGAAGCAGATAAGATAGCAATATTTCAGAGCAATCTAGACAGACAAATAACAGAGGAATATAGATCGTGTGCAGGCAGACGTGCAGGTTAAACTAACACGGTCGACACAAACACTGTGGGCCAAAGGGCCTATTCCTGTGCTGCACTGTTCTATGTAGACCAGGTGAAGAGTTAGATGGAGAATTCAAGGCTGGAATTCCTGGCAAGTGCAAGATGATACATTTTGGGAAGTCACACAGAGGTAGGTGTTTAGTAAATGGTAAATCATTAAGGAATGTCGATGAACACAGAGACCTTGCTATTCAAGTTACGTAGGTTCATAGTTTATAGAGCAACATAGTTTAGTTTAGTTTAGCTTCCACAGGTGGATAGAGTGGTAAAGACGACATATGGCAAGCTTGCCTTCATCGGTTGGGCTATGTCAGGATGTTTCTATTAGTAATTAAAACATTCCTATCTACCAAATGCCACAATGAATTTGCCTTTGGATTTCTTCATCAGCTATTTTCAGAATAGCCTTGTACAGAGTCTACACTATTCCATATTTTTCAGCACCTGGGGAGGGAAATAGACAGGCGGCGTTTCAGGTCGGGACCCTTACTCAATCTGAAACATCCCGACCTGAAATGACTTCCGTTCATTCCATCCACTGATGCTGTCTGACCCACTGAGTCTGTCCAGCACTTTGTTATTTGCTCAAAATTCCACCATCTGCCGTCTTTGTATCTCCACAACATAAGTCTACACTCCTCATTATCAACATTAACAATTTTGAAGTCATTTGCAACTTACTGATCAAACCTCCTACATTCACATTCAAGCGTCCCAACAACTACCTCTATGATGAACCACTTGGCATGGGCTTTGAATCACAAAAATAACCGAGGCAATCACCATCTGTCTTCCAACAGCAAGCCAAGTTTGGATCCAGCTCAACTTTTACACAACCTGCTGGCATGCCTTACCACATTCTTTCATCTCATCAGCAACTTGGATACGTTACATCCTGTCTCCTTTTCCAAGTTATTAACATAGATAGTGAATAATTGAGACTAAGAGGTGATCTTTGGGGCGCTGCTCCGCTGGTTAGGTAGATGTTTTATAGGTTTAAGTGTGGATAAATACACAAGGCCAAAGGACACATATCACATCTATAAGTAGAAAGGGAGGGGGGGGGGGGGGGGGGGGGGCATTTCTAGGACTGACAGATATTTAAATGTGCATTAGCCATAGGAGAGATGCAGATGACTAGAAGGCAGTAAATGTAGCTCCTTTATTCAAGAAAGGCAATTGCACATAATACTGCAGCATGACTTGCTGACTTTTATACCCGATGCCCCGACTGATGAAGGCAAGCATATCATATGCCTTCTTTACCACTCTGTCCACAGAGATGGGGGAAAATATACACCAGCTTTAAATTATACAATGAGGTATAAATAACAAAAAGTGTCAAAGAACATTTCCAGCAAGTTCTGATTTTATTTCAGTTGCACAACTTTTGCAGTTTTCTGCTGTTGGATTCCCATTACTTATCTCAAGTAACCTAACCACCAGGTTAGCTAACAGATGTGTTCTGCAGCGTGACAATAACAAACATACCTCCATCAGCGTCTCAGGAATCGAGTGCAGGAACTGTTTGCCCCATCCACTAACTATCACCATGTCACCTTCAAAACAAAACCAAACAATGCAGTTTCAGTATCTCAAACACACTGACTCTGAGCAAGAGCAGCTAATGTGCATGTAGTAACTGCCTCAGGTCAGACCCACCCTGGGGTCATCCAAAATCAGACCAGCCAAGGTCAGTACCATGGAGGAGGGATAACTCAACTAATGCAGAAATAGGTCCCTGTAATTTCCCTCCACAGCCTCCACAGAGACTGTCTGACCTGCTGAGTTCTTCCAGCACTTTACGTTTTGGGGAAAATGCTTAGATGCCAAAAGAAAAGCAGCCCATGAACCACCAAATGGAAAAGTCAAAATATTAAACAAACATCAAAAAGAGGCACAACTGGTGCAGATCCAGGCAGGGGAAAAGATCCCAAGGAAAACAAAGATGACAGAAGTTTTTTTTGAAATATAATTACCACAGGAACTGCTTCAACTGGCCAAACTCAAACTTAGGATTTCTGAGCCTGAGGGGGAGTTGATGTGACTGCACAAGAAAACCTAAGCAGGTATAGGCCACTCAGCCCCTCAAGACTCCTCTGCCATGCAACATCTGCCCTACTCCTCAACTGTGCCAGTTCCTTGTAGCCCACAATTCCCCTGATCTTCCAAAAATATCTTTCTCCACACTAGGAATTTTAATGATTAATCCTTTACAACTAACTGGGCTGCAGAATTCTAGAGATTCACCAGTTTTTGCAAGAAGTTGTTACTCCGTACCTCAGTCCTAAATGTCAGACTCCTTGTATTAAAACTATGTAGAGCATTGGGTGTTGAGAGATTCCTGGATTTATTTTTCAGGAGGTGCCCACCCTGCACTCCATTCAGCCTATCCAGATAGATCAGACCATGGTCATATTAAACATCCAGCAATCACCCCGACACTCAGTGGCCTCACCATCACTCAATCCCCCACTATTAATGCCCTGGGGGTTACCACTGAGCAGAAACTAAACTGATATAGTCACATACACAATGTGGATAGAACAGCAGGTCAGAGGCTAGGAATCCTGCAGTGAGTAGCTCACCCCCTGACACCATGCAGGATATAGCACACATTACACTTGGTAGGCACTTGTCCACAGACATTCACTTGCTCCACCAGCGACGCATTGTAGCAGCAGTTTGTACCATCCACAGGATGCACTGCAGCAACTCATCAAGCTTCCTCACACAGCACCTTCCCAACCCACCCCCTCTCCCAGTTACAACAAAGGCAGCAACAGTACAGGGAACACCACCACCTGGGAGTTGCCCTCCAAGCACACACCATCCTGACTTGGAAATATATTGCTGTTCCTTCACCGTCTGGGTCAAAATCCAAGAACTCCAGGATTTCAATGGATTAAATCAACGTACACTATTCTGAGGAGTACAGAAACAGAAAGATCTGACATGTGTAGAATAGTTAGAAATAAGAGGGCAAATAGAGAAAAAAAATAACAAAGGCAAATAGAGCACAAAGCGATATGGAGTTGGAGTGCATGTGCAAGGAAGTCACAATAGACCTTTACAAAGCATTGCTTTGGTCACAATTGGTATAATATACACAGCTCTATAGTAGATGCATCTTTAGAAAAAATTCGCAGGTCTTTGAGTGCAAAAGAGACTAATCATAGAATTGTACGGCACAGAAACAGGCCCTTTAGTCCAACTCGTCCATACCGACTAAGATGTCTATCTAACTCCATTTGCTGCACTATCCTTCCAAGTCATTTCTATCCAACTGCTTGTCTAACTGTCTTCTAAATGTTGTTATTTTACCTGCTTCAACTACTTCCTCTCACAGCTCATTCCATATACACACTCTCTGTGTGACAAAGTTGTCCCTCAGGTTCTTTTTAAAGCTTTCCTCTCTCACTTTAAACTCATGCCCTTTATTTCTTGGGGTACCTACCCCGTGAAAGAGGTTTCTCCCACCCCCCATTTTATGCACCTCACCCTTACCCCTCAGTGTTCTTTGCTCCAAGGAATAAAGACCTACCCAACCTCTCCCTATAGCTCCATCCCTCGGGTCTTGGCAACATCCTTGTGAATCCCTGGGAAAAAGACTGTCACCATTCACCTTATGCATGTTCCTCATGACTATAAATTTCCCTAAGGTCACCCCTCAGCTTCCTCCCTCCCTCATCTACCACCCTACTCTCATCAATCCTATACATCACCTCAATCGAAAACACTCAATCAAATTTGTGAGATAAGATTTTCCACACACAAAGCCACACTGACTATCCCTTCTTAGTTCTTACCTTTCCCAATGCTGGTAGATCCTGTCCCTCAGAATCCCCTCCAGTACCTTACCACTGATGTCAGGTTTACTGGCCTGTAGCTCCCGGTCTTGTCCTTGCAACTCTTCTGAAATAACATTCAACATCAGCCACCCTCCAGTCTTCCAGTACCTCACAACTTGGCTAAAGATGATGCAATTATCACTGGAGACACAAGATACTGCAGATGCTGAAATCTTGAGCAAATTATAAAGTGCTAGAGGAACTCAGAAGGTGTGGAGGGAATGGACAGATGACGTTTTGGATCGGGACCCTTCTTCAGGAAGTGGAGCAATGAAACGTAAATTTTAATGGAGGGATATGGGTGGAAGGGTGAGGGGGAGAGGGGGAAAGAGCGGGAATAAAAGGAAAATGCCAATCATCCTACCTCAAGTCAGGCGATCTTGACCTGTGCAAGAAATCTAGCTATAGCCATTGCAAAGCCATCAGGGACCAGACTAAACACACATCTGTCCATTGGGGCAAGGCTTGCATGTTTTAACGTCCTCGTCCTGAAAACCTGCACGGACCAGCTGGCAGGAGTATTCACAAACCTTTTTAACCTCTCCGTAATTGAATCTGAGGTTCTCACTTGCTTTAAGAAGACCACTATCATCCCAGTGCCAAGGAAAACCCAGACGCCATGCCTTAATGACTGTCATCCAGTGGTTCTGACACCCACCATCATCACATCCACCTTCGACACATTTGTCGTTGCACATTAACTCCAGCCTCACAGATAAATTTAATCCACTGCAACATTTGGACAGCAAAGACTCCTATAGCTCCAGCTTCAACACCATAATTCTAAGCAAACCTATCGCCAAACTGCTGGACCAAGTTGTCAGCACTGCCCTCTGCCATTGGATCCTCGACTTCTGACATAGATCACAATCTGTATGGATAGGTGGCATGATAATTCCCAACACCAATTCCCTGCAAGGTCACGTTCTCAACCCCATACAATACCCATATACACTGAGAACGATGAGGCCCAGTTCAACACAAACTCTATTTAAAAGTTTGGAGATGATAATCGAAAGTGGGCCAGATCCCAAACTATGACAAGACAAAAGGAGACAGAAGCATGGTGTCAAGGTACAACCTTTCCCTTAATGTCAGCAAATGACGGAGCTGGTCATTGACTTCAGGAAGCAGGTACATGCCCCAGTCTGCATCAATGGTGCTGGTAAAGTTTGTTGAGAGCCTCCAAGTTTCTAATTGTGAATGTTATAAACAATTTGTCCTAGTCCAACCACATTGCCAAGAAAGCACACTTCTTCAGAATTACTTTACTTCTTCAGAATACTAAGAAAATTTGGCATGTCTCCAATAACTTACCAAATTCTATAGATGCACGGTAGAAATAATGTAGAATCTCACAGTTCAGTTTGGCAATTGCTCTGCCCAAAACTACGTAATTGTAAATAGTTGATACTAGACTAAGTGGGTCCCAGTCACACGGGAGGCCTGGTCCCCCAACGCAACCCATTCCCCAACGCAATATTCCATCCACTCTTAGCAGCGCAGCCATTCCCGCCCATTGGGTTCCCATTGTGACGTAGAACACGCAGGTATTAATGCGCAGGAACAGCAGACGGGCACGGCAAGTGGAAAAGGGATTTATTAAAGCTTGAAATGTGAATAACTCTTAAAATATAACAACAATTTAAACGTTAAAGATGAGATTTATTCAGTCCATTCTTTCTTTTGAGTCTCTTGTTGCGTTCTGCAGCCAGGGGAGGGGGACAGCTTCAGGTGGGGGCTGTCGGGGGACGGTGAGGGGAGCGTCCTGCAGCCGAAGGAGGCGCATGGCTTCAGGCAGGGGCTGGTGGGGGAAGCGTCCTGCAGCCGGGGAGTGGGATGGCTTCAGGCGGGGTCTGTCGGGGGTAGGTGGGGAGGTGAGGGAGCGCTGCCATGGCCTACCTCTGCTTACCCCTGCCGCTGCCTACCCCTGCTGCTACCGTGGCCTACTGCTGTCGCGGCCTGCCGCGGCCTATTGCTATCATGGCCTACCGCTGCCGCTCCACACCGGCTTCAGGCGGGGGACCGGTGGGGAGCATCCTGCAGCTGGGGACGAAACTGCTTCAGGTGGGGGCGGTGGGGGGGGAAGCGTCCTACAGCGGTGGAGGGTGACAGCTTCAGGAGGGGGCTGTCGGGGGCCGGGGGTTGGAGCATCGTACAGCTGGGGTAGGGGGACGGCCCTCAGGCGGGGGCCGGTGGGGGGGGGGGGGGGAATGCTTCAGAAGGGGGCTGTCGGGGGCCGGTGGGAGTGGGAGCGTCCTATAGCCGGGGGGGCAGCTACAAATGGGGGCTGTTGGGGGCCGGTGCGTCCTGCACTCACTCCATCCCCCCTCAACCCCCCCATCCACTCTTTGCGACTCTCAGGCGGCGCAGCCATTCCTGCCCATTGGGTTCCCATTGTGACTTAGTACATGCAGGTATTACTGCGCAGGCACAGGTGGCGGGCACGGCAAGTGGAAAAGGGGAAAGGGATTAAAGCATAAAATGTGAATAACACTTCAAATATAACAACAATATAAAGGTTAAAGATGAGATTTATTCAGTCCATTCTTTCTTGTTGCGTCTCTTGTTGCGTTCTGCAGCCGGGGGAGGGGGACGGCTTTGGGCGAGGGCAGTTGGGGGCGGGTGGGAAGGGGGGAGAGCGCTGCTATGGCCTATCGCTGCTAATGCCTACCATTGCCTGAGCCTATCGCTGCCTACCTCTGCCTCTGCCGACCGCTACGGCTGCCTATCACTGTCATGGACTACCACTGCCTACTGCTGCGGCTCCCCACTGGCTTCAGGCGGGGTGTGGGCAGAGGGGGGAAGGGGACGTGTGGGCGGGGGGGGGCTGTTGTGGGGGGAGGGGGAGGGGGTGTGGGTGGTTGGGGGCAGGGGGGAGAGAGCTCGGAGAAAAGACCTGGGTTGTGGGGGAGAGGGGGACCAGAGGGGATGGGGCTGGAGCTGACGGTGAGATGGTGACTCACAGCGGGTACTGGGCTTCCGGTCCCTCCGAAAATTGTGTCTGGTTGGAAACCTCCGCCGGCCATCCTCAGCTCCAGTAAAGACGCGATGGTGCAAGAAGGGGCAGACCGTCCCGCGGAGTGACAGGAGAATAGACTAATCCACGTGGCGCTAAACGGCAGGAGAGGCGATTGATCTACGCACGCGCGGTTTTTAAGATTTTTTTTAAACCTCGCTAAACATTTTAAACCTTTTACATTAGACCGCCGATTGGAACAAAACTTGATGCAATCGCAGCATAGGAGAACGGTGAAAAACCCGTTGGGTCCCATGGGAGGGCGGGCGATCAGCCATGATATTGAATGGCGGTGCAGGCTCGAAGGGCCGAATGGCCCCAATGCAATATTCCACCTCCCCACCAATTCCAATATTGGTGGCCAGTGGGGGGGGGGGGGGGGGCTTTCTGGAGCGCTAGTATGGGTATTGTGGGCTGAAGAGACTGGTTTCCAGAGGGCTAGTATGGACATTGTGGGCCAAATGGATTCTTGGGGTGACTGCTTAGTCACTCAAGCCTGATGTGCTGGCAGCTTACGGCTGGTGGGCGAGCAATTGACTCACGGCTATTCCTTGAAATTTAAATTTCAAGCAGGGTGCAAGGCCACCAAATTCAAATGCAGTTTCCTACCAATCCGAGCAGGGTGCAAGGCCACCGAATTCAATTGCAGTTGCATATCACTTCAAGCAGGGTGCAAGGCCACCAAATTCAGGTGTAGTTTCATACCACTTCAAGCAGGGTGCAAGGCCACCGAATTCAAGTGCAGTTTCATACCACTTCAAGCAGGGTGCAAGGACCACCAAACTCAAGTGGAGTTTCCTACCACTTCAAGCAGGGTGCAAGGCCACCAAATTCAAGTGCAGTTTCATACCACTTCAAGCAGGGTGCAAGGACCACCAAACTCAAGTGGAGTTTCCTACCACTTCAAGCAGGGTGCAAGGCCACCAAACTCAAGTGCCGTTTCATGCCACTTCAAGCAGGGTGCAAGGCCACCAAACTCAAGTGCAGTTTCATGCCACTTCAAGCAGGGTGCAAGGCCACCAAACTCAAGTGCAGTTTCATGCCACTTCAAGCAGGGTGCAAGGCCATCAAATGCTAGTGCAGTTTCATAACATTTCAAGCAGGATACAACTGCAAGGCAACCAAATTCAAGTGCAGTTTCATACCATTTCAGGCAGGGTGCAAGGACACCAAATTCAAATGTAGTTTCATACCATTTCATGCAGGGTGCAAGGCCACCACATTCAAATGCAGTTTCATACCATTTCAAGCAGGGTGAAACCACCATAAACCACTATAAAACCACACAAAACACCACATGAACACCACACTCACAGTTCAGTAGACATTCAGTGTGTTCAGTTGATTCACAGCTCAGACAGTCGTGACCTCTCCCTCCCCCATCTCGCAGAGACTGAGCCACACCCACACTTCCGGGTTTTATAATCCCTCCCCCCTCCCACCGGAAGCGGCGTGGCTTTCATGGCATGATTGACAGGAAAGAGATTCTCAAGGTACACAAAATTGCTGGGGAAACTCAGCGGGTGCAGCAGCATCTATGGAGCGAAGGAAATAGGCGACGTTTCGGGCCGAAACCCTTCTTCAGACTCCGGCGACGTTTCGGGCCGAAACCCTTCTTCAGACTCCAGAGAAACTGCAGATTCTCAACATGTTTTTAAACTCTAATAACACTTTTATTTTTCATTGATGGGAAGAATCCTCTGCACCTGATGAGCGGAGGGGAACTGAGTAAGATGGCCAAAAATCACAGCCATAAGTGGTAGCGTTTTATCTAAAATCAATATACAGTGGAAACAGGAAGTTGCAGTTACCACCACCAACAACCATTTGCAGTGCAGCATTTCAAAGCAGTTACCACCACCAACAACCATTTGCAGTGCAGCATTTCAAAGCAGTTACCACCACCAACAACCATTTGCAGTGCAGCATTTCAAAGCATTTACCACCAACAACAACCATTTGCAGTGCAGCATTTCAAAGCAGTTACCACCAACAACAACCATTTGCAGTGCAGCATTTCAAAGCAACTACATTTTCATTTTCAAACCACATTAAGGGCACTCACAGTTGAGTAGACACGTGTTCAGTGTTATTCACAGCTCAGACAGACGTGATCCTCTCGCTTCCTCCATCTTGCAGAGACTGAGTGACGCACAACACTTCCGGGTTTTATGGTCCCTCCCCCCTCCCACCAGCAGGAGCAGCAGAGAGAATGTCAACATTTTTTAAACATTAATAACTCTTTTATTTTTCATCGATGGGAAAAATCCCCTTGTCCTGCACAGCGGAAGGGGACTCAGAGTAAGATGGCCAAAAATCACAGCCGTAAGTGGCAGCGTTTTTTTCAAAAATCATGAAACAGAAAAACAGGAAGTGGTCAAGATCTTACTTTTAGTAAGATAGATAGATAGATAGATAGATAGATAGATAGATAGATAGATAGATAGATAGATAGATAGATAGATAGATAGATAGATAGATAGATAGATAGATAGCCCAGTCCATCATGTAAACCAGCCTCTCCACCCCCGCTCACACCCCCCCCCCCTTCCTAATCAATAGTTCATCTGCCTCAAGAAAGCAGCGAATATAATCAAGGACCAATAACACTTTGATCAATCTCTCTTCTCCATTCTCCAAATGGGCAGAAGATGCAAAAGCTTGAAAGCACTAGATTTAGGACCAGTCTCTTCCCAACTGATATCTTGATATCATTCGCTGTAATCCCAATCAGATAATATACCTTGTTACAGCCTTGCACTGTTTTGATCTGCACTTTCTGTGTAGCTGTAACACTACACTCTGCCCTTTATCTCTTTTACACTACCACGTATGATATAATTTGCCTGTTTTATTTTTACAGTAACATCACAATAATAAACCAATCCCAATCCCATATACAGGCAAATGAGACAAATGTATGAAGGCAAGTTGGGCCAAAATAGACACAAAATGCTGGAGTAACTCAGCAGGACAGGCTGCCGTCTGGAGTTACTCCAGCATTTTGTGTCCATCTTTGGTTTAAACCAGCATCTGCAGTTCCTTCCTACACATTGGGCCAAGATCCTGTTTCTGCATTGTATAACTCCATAATCCTATGGCCTTGGCAAAACTTGGAGTGTAGAATGGAGTTCCTCCAGGAAGCGGAATGGGAGGAGGTTTAATCAAAATGGCCAGGAGGCATCCAGCACCAAATACAAAGTGCTGGAGGAACTCAGTGGGTCAGGCAGCATCTGTGCAGCAAATGGATAGATGTTAATCCCGAGGTTAATCCCCGGGTTCACGGGACTGTCATATGAGGAAAGATTGTAAGGACTGTACTGTACAGACTGGGCTTGTATTCAGAATTTAGAAGGATGAGAGGGTATCTTACAGAGACATATACAATTGTAATTGGACTGGACAAGCTAGATTCAGGAAAAATGTTCCCAATGTTGGGGGAGTCCAGAACCAGGGGCAACAGTCTAAGAATAAAGGGGAGAAAATTTAAAACTGAGATGATAAAAAAAAAAATCACCCAGAGCGTTGTGAAGGTGTGGAATTCTCTGCCACAGAAGACAGTAGAGCCAATTCACTGGATGAATTAAAAAAAGAGTTAGATAGAGCTCTAGGGGTTAACGGAATCAGTGCCTCTGGGGAGAAGGCAGGCACGGGTTACTGATTGTGGATGATCAGCCATGATCACAATGAATGGTGGTGCTGGCTCGAAGGGCCAAATGGCCTCGTCCTGCACCAATTTTCTATGTTACTATGACATTTCAGGTCAGGACCCTTCTTCAGACTGATTGACTGTTAATTCAGAACATTGCCAATGCCGCATGCATTGATGCTGATTTACCCGTATGTAGAGTTGAAGTGGAGCTCTCTGGCAGACAGATCGGCATTATATAATCCATCATTTTCACTTTACTTGGTAGTTCCAACAGCGCAATGTCATATTGAAAAGTTGACCCATTGTAACGGGGATGAGTGATGATATTTTTGGCATGATACTCTTGTTCTGTCTCTTCTTTTCTCAATGTTTTCTGCCTTCCTGAAACACAAAGGCTGGGAAGTGATGGAAAATGTATACAATCCCCAGCTTCCAGTCTGCAGTAAATCAGGCCCTTGAGTCCCACCTAATTCCATGACTTCTCAATTTCTCTGTTCATAGTGACCAGCACAAAGAGCATGACATTCTGAAGTCCTGTTACTTTTCGTGTGGCTAGAGTTCCCAGGACCAGTACACGTGAGACGTGTTGTGACTACAAACCTGGCCTGGCATTGATAGATCATCAGTCAGCAGTGACTGAGATGAAGCTTGAACTAGTCTGACATTTGTAAAGCACTTTAACAAAACGACAACGTACGCAGTATAATTAGAAAATATATTCTATCTTTTTAAAGATAAATTGCAGTAATTTAAAATCTGGTCAATCACAAGTGATGGCGAATTTAAAAAAAAATTCTATGAACTGATTTTCAGTTATATTAATCACACCACCCAATGAACTCTCCTGAATATAAGCAAGCAGGTTTTTTAAAGCAAGGTTTAAAAATGATATTTTAAAACATTGAATGCATTGAGGCAGATTTTCGGTTAGGTATTATGAAAATAAACTTGATTGGGGACCAGGTGGGCGAATGGGAGTAACGTTCCAAGCTGGGGCTTTATCTGTTTCTGGGGCGTAGATGTTGAGGGAGAGCAGTATTTGATCACTGTCCTTCATTCCCTCAGCTGGTGATGGTGTCCAACACAGCAGTATGTTTCTTAAAGACAGAACTTTGGGGAGGCAAATCCCACCTCAGTCAATCCTTCTTTTCCCACTACCATTGGCAGAAAACACAGAAGCTTGAAAGCACACAACACTGATAATTCCGGTATTTATATCTCTTAGTCCGTTCAGTGAAATCACCAACTAGAATGCTTTAAATCATCCTTTATTTCACCATGGTGACCAGGTTTCTCTGTACCGCCCTGGGAAGCTCTCCCAGTGGATCACAGAGAAACACATGTGCTCAAACAAAGGAATTAACATTTATATGGTTGATACAGTGGGAGGTAACTTACAAAGGGTGGTGATTCTAGACCAATAACTATAGTATCACACGGTTATATAGGTGGGGACTATCTTTCTACCCAATTACAATCATACACAGCATAATACATCTTAGCCAATGACAATAGCATTAAACATCACATAAACATCACATGTTTTCCAGGAAAAATTATGTCACAGCAAGGATAATGATGTCAAAACTAAATGATGTCAAATTTAATTTGACATGATGTTAAATTTAACTAAATGATGTCAAAATAAAGAAATTGAAACTTAACTCAGAATACTTAAACCTGAGTCCTAAAGTATCCCCAATTCTACATATTCTCATTCCTCCATTTTATCATTCCATGATAACTCCCCATGTTCCTACATATACCTTCCAGTCATTCAAACATTCCTGCACCTTATCAACATACACAGTCTTTGCTTCATCACATACTTCATCCCATCTCACCAATAACATTCTCGGAGCACCTTTGCCTTCCAGTGCTGTCTGCATTCTCCCCAATACACATTTTACAACTGCTAATCCTACAAAAATACAAATAATCGCAATAGCTCGGTACGTAGCCATGTTGATTAGCCAGTCTGACCAACTTCCGAAGCCCCAATTACCCCATTCACTTGCTTCTTTCAACTTCCTGCTTTTAGTGTGTTCAAACCCTTAACAATCCTATACGTTTCAATAAGATCCCCCTCATCCTTCCAAACTCCATAGTATACAAGTCAGCTCTCTAAAACTGCACACAATACTCCAGGTGTGGTCTCACTTGGGCCCTGTAAAACTGCAGAAGGACCTCATTGCTCCCAAACTCAAATCCTCTCACAATTAAGGCCAACATGCCACTAGCTTTCTTTACTGCCTGCTGTACCTGCATGCTTACTTTCAGTGACTGATGTACAAGCACACCCAGGTCTCGTTGCACCTCCCCTTTTCCCCATCTGACCCCATCCAGATAATAATCTGCCTTCCTGTTATTGCCACGAAAGTGAATAACCTCACATTTATCTACATTATACTGTGCCTGCCATGCATCTACCCATTCACCCAACCTATTCAAGTCTCCCTGCATTCACATAACATCCTCCTCACAGTTTTCACTGCCACCCAGCTTTGTCTCATCTGAAAATCTGCTAATGTTACTTGTAATCCCTTCATCTAAATAGGCACAGGGACTTTTACTCCCTCCTTTTGGCATGCATCATCAATTTTACAAGGAGCATGGTAACATGGCAATACTCCGTAATTATGATTCTCCATCCTTGCTATCACCATCACATTGCAGTGCATCTCCTTCACATAGGTGATAGATTACATCGGCATGCTCTATTTTTCGCAGACCTGATGGCTATCAATGTCCCAAGATAGATGAACAACAGCGGTATGTCCATCGTGATTTATCCTAGAAAGGGATTTCTTAAAGGAAAAGGTTAGTGTTTTATGTCTTCGGCACCATACTGACAATGTTAGTGGTGAAGGTGAACCCACGCATGCCTCCTCTCCACCTTAGCTGCAGTAGGGGTTGTTAGAAGGACCTGGTAAGGTCCTTCCCACTGAATGTCCAATCTCATCCTCATCCGATTCTTGATCATTACATAAGTACCAGGTTCAATTTTAGAAGGAGTGGTTAGAGTGTACATCTCTCAATGCTCTGGTTAATGATAAAATATAGTTAGTCATTTCCATAGTTGTGTGATGAAAGTGACCAGCCTTTGTAGTATTCTGGTTCCATGGGGTTCTGAGTGGACGGCCATATCCAATCTCTGCTGGACTCAACTGAGCCTCCATTGTTGGGGTGGTGCACATCTGGAATAGCTCCACAGGGAGTAATTTAACCCAACTGGCCCCTGTTTCAGTCAGTAATTTGGCAAGTTTATTTTTCAGAACGGCCAGGTCCTAGTGCCTGCAGAAACTATCGACAATCCAACCGTCTTACTCAGAAAATTCAGAGAGCTGCGTGACCTGCCCTCGAACCGCATCCTTGAAAGATCAAGATTTTTCACCCATCTGCAGCAGGTCGACGAACCTGTCGAACGCTTCATCAGTGACTTACGGCATATGGCTACACGGTGCCGCTTCGGTCAGTTGACTAATGAGTTAGTACGAGATAAGATTGTGGGGGGAATAAGCGATCGCAAGCTAAGAGCTGAACTACTTTGAAACGCAGAATTGTCTTTAGATCAAGCCATTCATTCATGTTGCATGGCGGAGGTCGTCGCCCCGCTCGCAGACTTTGACCCTCCCAGCCCACAACAGCAACACAACGTTAATTTTGCTAACTACTCTTCCCGCAATGTTTCAAATGTGCCTATGAAAAGTTCTAATGTGCCTGCCACTAGAGGCCCCAACTGCAATTATTTCCACTCTAGAGGGCGCCAGTTCTGCGTAGCCCATGGGAAAGTTTGTCACAACTGCAAGAAGCCTAATCATTTTGCGATGTGTTGTCGGTCTCGTGGGAACGCTACTTCAAGGACAAATCTGCGCCTGCTACAACAAGAACTGTCAGACTCTGACTCCCAAGAACACGATAGTGCTTCCCACGGGAATGATTCCGATAACACATACAACGACTCAGCAGAACTATCTCCTACGCTCCTCAGCTGGACCCAGCAGTGACCATGGTGATAAACACCAAGGCCCTGACCGCCAAGGTCGACACGGGTGCAAAGTCAACGTAATGTCGCTAAGAGAGTTCAACAAGATCAGGAGCATGGAGCTAATGAAAAATGACTCCTCCACCCTACATGCCTACGGAGGGGATGTTTTGCACCTACTGGGGAAAGCTGATTTGAACAAACAAAAAACCTAATATTTTATATCGTTTGACCTAACTCTGAAACCTTGCTTGGCATCATCAATGCATGACCTAGGGCTGGACTATTTTGGATGTGCTGTCCACAAACTCTGTTTGACAAAGGAGCCAACACAGCAGCTGCTGTCCCAGTACAAAGACCTGTTCGACAACAAACTTGGCAAGCTGCCCATGACGTACAGGATCGCCGTAGATCCTACATTTATATCAGTGGTCCGTTCACCGCACAGAGCTCCCCATGCAATGCAGGAAAGAATACACACGGAACTAAAACGGATGGTTTCCATCTGTTATTGCCGAGGTCAGCGAACCACAGATTGGGTCTCCACTATGGTCGTAACCACCAAGAGAACAAAGAGGAGTTACAGGTCTGCATCAACCCCAAAGACCTAAACACAGCGATCAAATGCCCGCACTACCCGATGAGAACCACAGAGGACGTGGCTGCACAGATTGGAAACGCAGCGATATTCTCAGTTCTTGATGCCAAAAGCTCTTTCTGGCAAATACCACTGGACCATGCATTATCTGCTCTGACGACTTTTGCGACACCATTTGGCCGTTACAGATTAATAAGAATGCCATTCGGCATCAACTCAGCCAGCAAGGTTTTCCAACGCGCAATGGAACAGTTATTTGCAGAATATCCACATGCCATCATTGTCGATGACATCCTAGTCTACGGTCGTGACTTAGCCGAACATGACGCCAACTTGATAAATGTACTAAACGGTGCCAGACTCAAACTCAACCCACACAAGTGCAGATTCCGAGTTCCGCAAGTCACCTACGTCGGCCATGTGTTCACCAGCAATGGATTAAAACCCGATCCGCTGAAGACTGCAGCCATCAACGAACTGCCACTCCCACCGACGTTACCAGTTTGCAACGATTCCTCGGTATGATGAACTATCTGAGCAAATTTATTCCCAACCTCAGCGATCTATCTGCCCCCCTGCGACAACTGACGCACATGGACACAGCATGGTCCTGGTATCCGCAACACCAACGAGTCTTCGAGGCACTCAAGCTCCAGCTAGCCAGCGCACCGACGCTGGCGTATTTCAACCTCAAGCTGCCAATCATCATCACCTGCGATGCATCCCAGTACGGGCTAGGCGCAGCATGCCTACAGACAACCAGCGACGGCGATGTGATGCCTAGTTCCTAGGCATCACGAACCCTAACAGACACTGAACAACGCTATGCTCATATTGAAAAGGAGCTGCTCGCTGTAGTTTTTGCCTGTTCGAAATTCAAGGACTTTATTTTTGGAAAAACTATCACTGTTGAGACTGACCATCAGCCACTGGTCAAAATCTTGAACAAGCCCATCTGGCTGCCCCGACTCATCTACAATGCATGATGATGCAGCTACAGGGTATTTGATTTCCACATCGTATACAAGAAAGGTAAAGACATGCACATAGCAGACACGCTTTCCAGAGCCCCGCGAACTACCAGTGAACACCACCTCATCGAACGAGACATTCTCAGTCCTGAAAGTCTCGTTCGTGCCGACTGACCAAATACATTGCCTTGCCGAACACACAGCTGCGGACAAGACTTCACAACTGCTAACTACGTCATAAGGAACGGATGGCACCACAAACAGTCAAACACCCCGCCAGAAATACGACCCTACTTCCTGGTTCGTGACGAACTAGTGCTACAGGACGGGATAATCGTCCAAGGCCATAAGGCAGTCATCCCTCCCACTCTACGGGGCGAGTACTATGACGATATCCACAGAGGCCAACCCGGCACAGAGGCCGGGGCCAAAACATGTTCTACTGGCCCGGGATGACAAGGCTCATACATGAAAAGACCAAATCGTGCGCCATCTGCAACAGCCTAACACCACACCAGCAGAAGCAGCTCGTCCTGCCTCAGCCAGCTCCCTCCCTTCCATGGTCTTCACTGCCCGCCGACATCTTTGAATGGCACGGGAAACACTACCTTCTTTTGGTGGATTCCTACTTGAGCTGGTTCGAAATTTACCTACTTCCAACGATCACCTCCGAGACAGTGATCCAGAAACTACAAATCCACCTGCCCGTGCATAGGGCACCTGTCCACCTTCAAACTGACAATGGAAGACAATTCACCAGTCAGAAATTCAATGACTTTGCCAAAGGGTGGAATTTTCAACACGTCACCTGCAGCCCAGAATATCCACAGTCCAACGGACTTGCCGAGCGTGCTGTTCGGAGCACTAAACAACTCATGGAGCGCACCTAGCAAGCAAAATCCGACATCCACCTCGACCTACTCAACCTGTGGAACATTTCAAGGGACAGCGTTCTCAGCTCCCCCGCCCAGCGGCTAATGTCTCGCCAGACGCGTCCACCACTACCTGTGTCCCAGCAACAGCTGCAGCAGCAGGACCTCTCTCCCACCGCGATACAAAAGCGAGTTCAGTTTATATGCGATACCCAAAAGCAGTTTTATGACAAGACCAGCAAGCCGCTTAAACCACTAGTACAAGGACAAGTGGTGCGCCTACAAACTGACAAAGGACATACCAAACTAGGGCACAATCATGGCCCCTCAAAGGAACCGCGCTCCTGCCTGGTCGAAGTGGATGGTGTCCTCTACAGACGCAACTGTCAACATCTCCTTCCAGTGAGGGAACCTCGTCTGGTGCCTGCAGGTCCTGATGCCCCACCATTCGTGTTTACATCGACGCCTGTTGCAGCCATCCCGTCACCCGCTGCGATTAAGACCACACACTCCGAACGTAGGTTTGCCCCAGCATCTCCTGTTGTAACCGGTACCCCGGGCTCCCCTCGTTGGTCTACCCCCGATTCCCCCATGGCGGTCTCTCCCCACAAGCCCATCGGGTCACCAGCGGCATTACCAACCCCAGTCCCCATCTTTTTGGAAGGAAAAGGGGTTGAGGCGGTACCCTACCGCACGAGGGCCGAGCAGGTTAGTAGGCCACCCACTAGATACGGCGATTTTCTTTAATCTTACTATACTCTCTCAGCATATTGTTTAAAGTGTCTTAGTTGCTTTTCATTTCTACAAGAAGAGATGTAGATTGGCTATTGCATGTTAGCCAATCAGAATGCTTAGTAGTAATAACCCCGCCCGGTGCATTATATTCAGTAGATGCAGCAAACTGAACGTACAATGTACTGCATATTTGACACTGGAATGTCTATTAAAGATGCTTACACCTTTACCTGCGTGCGTCAGGTAATTACACAAGCCACACGATCTTGTGAAGTATCTCAGCAAGCGATGCAATAGCAATTAGCTCTTTCATACCTTGTGATTCATTTTTGCCAAAAATTTCACACAAAATAATTAGATTCCCACAATACAAAATTTACACATCAAAATAAATTCCACAATAAAATAATTTCCACAATACCCCTCCACAAAACTCAGAGTATTTTAGAACGACAAAAGTTAACAATGAAGGAAGTAATTGAATTCAATAGTAAATCTGAAGAATCTGTGTACTGCTTTGTGAAAGTACTGGACCAAGCAGAATTCTTATCAGCAGAAGAATACTGTTATCAGAAAAATGTGATATCGTCCTTACTTCAATCTTAAAGCAAAATCATACAAACTTAAGCAAAAGCATGAACAAATTTAAGCAAGAATATAAGCAAACTTAAGCAAAAATAAGTCACTATATACAAAATTAAACCACACAAACTTAAACAAAAACATTCAATAAAACACTTTGACTAAACAGTATTTAGAGCAGTACTTTTTTGATCGCAGACCTGAAATACCACAGACACTCCGTCCCACCTTGTAGGCTGTGGGCCGAGGAGCTTTATTCCAGTGTTTCGTGACCCAAGTCACAGAACTACATGAAATTGTCACATATTGTGTAAAAATAGTATATAAATCACCCCTGAAACTCGTCATGAACAAGACTTGCACATTTTTATTAAATTGGAGAAAAAACGGAAAAATTCCGGGTATTTTTCGTCCAATCAAAGCACGTTTAACATTGAGTTGTATGCCAGTTGGCCAATCATGCGCTTTGCTTCAGGCTAGCACACAACATGGCTGAGAGGACTTCACTGATGCCTGTTTTACTGGAGATTCTGATGAAGGTTCTCTGTTGTTCTGTGGAATACATGTTGTGGAAACTTGCAGCAGGGTAATTGAATTTAGTGAGAAAAGCATTAAGTAGTCTGAAGAATGTGCAGCTGTGGATAGAAGTGGAAGAAAGTCTTGAAAGCAAAGTCCCTGCTGAGATGCTGCAACACAAAGTTGTGAAACTTTGTGAATCAACTCAAACTGAAAGGTAAGATCTAAAGTCTGAATTTATGAAAATTAATCTGTATGGACTTTAATTAATTTAATTGCACCCTTTTATAATGTGAAAAAATGAGATTTGAAGGCTGTACATTCACTCACTCACTCACTCACTCACTCACTCACTCACTCACTCACTCACTCACTCACTCACTCACTCATTTATTCATTCACTCACTCATTCATTCCTTCATTCATTCCTTCATTCATTCCTTCATTCATTCATTCCTTCATTCATTCACTCATTCATTCACTCACTCATTCACTCACTCATTCATTCCTTCATTCATTCATTCATTCATTCATTCATTCATTCATTCATTCATTCATTCATTCACTCATTCATTCACTCATTCATTCACTCATTCATTCATTCCTTCATTCATTCATTCACTCATTCATTCATTCACTCACTCACATTCATTCATTCATTCATGAAGTTGAGGGCCTAAACTATGTGTATCCATAACACAAGGTAAATTAAACATTGTCACTAATGCCAGCTTGTTGTAGTCTAATAAGTCTTTAACATCTAATCTCGGAGCTGCCTGCGATAATTTACCGGGAAAAAGTGCTCCGATCGCGGGGCCTATGTACTTACCATAGTGAAGCCGTGGTCTCAATTAAGAAGCGGCCGATTCGCCAATGCGGAGCCGCGGATCTTCTTCGCGGGTGGGGGGGGTGGGTTGGGGGGAAGGCTGTAGAAAGTGCCGTCCGTAACGGCACTTATCAATAACTTATCAATGGACTTATCAAAACTTATCAAAAGACTTGGACATACATCCGCACACACACCCACATCCATCCGCACGCAGACATACATGTACACATCCATGCACACACATACATCCACACACACATCCACACATACATTGCACATCCATCCATTCGCACATACATCCATCCACACATACATACACACTTACATCCACACATCCACAGATACACGTTTGACAGGTATACACACACACAAACTACAGATACTCAAACAATGCAACACTTTTAGGGTTATTTTAGGTTAAAGGTAATAGCCCTCATTTGCAAAGACACCATCTCTATAATATATATATAGGCTCATTGTAGCTTAAAATGAATACTCATCGAGTAAACATCAGAGCATTCGATTCTTGGTCAGAATGTGACATTTACATCAGAAATAAGACAGGTCTCTTACAGGTCTGCCACCCAGCCTGGCACTGCCCCAGTCCCACTATGGCCGTTACCCCCACTCTCCCCACTATGACAGTCAGTGGGGTTCAGTAAAAGGGGGAACCCAGAGGATCTGTCCTGACCCTTTAATTAGGCAGGTTCATGAGCCCTTAAAACATGGGACCTCTGCTGCAGTCTCATTACATTTCCTATTAAAGCGACTGGAAGATGCCTTGCCTGGAAACCTGGAACTGCCCCAGTCCCACTATGGCCGTCACCCCCACTCTGCACACTGGCAGTCAGCGGGGTTCAGTAAAGGGAGGAACCCACAAGAACTGCCCTCACCCATTAATTAGGCTGGTTCAGGAGCAGGACCTCAGCGACAGTCTCATTAAAAAAAACACTCACAATTATATTCATCATATTATTTTTATATAATATAATTATACTTAATTATATATGATTACATTCATATTTACAAGTCATATATATATAGGTATAATAATATATAGTTCAAATAGACTGCAACACGGAAATAGGCCGCCCATGGTGTAATATGGGTATTGGCCACTAATTGACGCTTACTTTCCAGATCTCATTTTCTAATTAGTTTAATTAATTAATGTGCAACGTTTGGCAATGATGAGTTATGACATCCTTCTCAATTATATTTCATCTAAATCTGTGGAAAATGCCATGTAGTTCGGTGACTTGGGTCACGAAAACTGATTTCTAGATACATTTTTGATGCTCGGCCCACAGCCTATTGGCGCTGAAGTAATATATCAATTTTTACTTCAGCCCGAAACCCCTCCCCAACCTTTTACACAGTACAGGCTCTCAAAGTAATTTATAATGTTATCCTGACTTTCTACCTCAAAGCTGATTTTAAAGTAATTTTTTTAATTATTACTTCAGCCCGAAACGTATTTCCAGTTACCTCAATACATAAATGTTCCCTCAGCTGAACCCCTTCATCAATATAACCGACCCAATATCAGTGTTTTTTGGACCACTAACCTCAGTCTCTTCGGGAAGCCTCTCGAAGGCCAGCGAATTGCTGAGCAGCTGGATCAGCGAATCGGAGGAAAACCGATGGAATAAAATCACTCATCGGGGGCCCAATTCCTAGACTCCCTGACCCAACACTCAACCCTTTTACCGCAAACCTGTGAGGACCTCCTCTGAGATCCCGGACAACAACTCCCAAATGATAATTCCGGTATTTATATCCCTTAGTCCATTCAGTGAAAACACAGACTAGAATACTTTAAATCATCCTTTATGTCACCAAGGTGACCAAGTTTCTCTGTTACCGCCCTCCCAGTGGATCATGGAGAAACACGTGCTCAAACAAAGGAATTAGCATAAAATATGGTTGCTACAGTGGGAGGTAACTTACAAAGGGTGGTGATTCTGGACCAATAACTACAGTATCACATGTTTATATAGGTGGGGACAATATTTCTACCCGATTACAATCATACACAGCATAATACATCTTAGCCAATTACAATGGCAGCAAATATCACATAAACATCACCTGTTTTCCAGGGAAATGACACAGCAAGGATAATGAAACTTAACTAAATGATGTAAAAATAAAGAAATTAAAACTTAACTCAGAATACTTCAACCTTAGTCCTAAGGTATCCCCAATTCTACATATTCTCAACACCAGACTCAGAAACAGCTTCTTCCCTTCTCTAAAAAAGCTTCTAAACAGTCCTCCTAATAGTTAGGGCACTGTTTGATTCACCTCATTAAGCTGTAAGAATTCAGAGAAGAGTAACAAGGATGATCCTGGGTCTCGGCGGCTGAGAACTAAGGGCAGGCTGTGAAATGGACCTTCACCTCTTCCCCCACCCTCAAACTCTTGACAGTCACTGGCCATCATGCCTTGTGGCTACAGGCCTGCCTGGTGGAAAGATGTTTTCAGAAGCAGGACACTCACCCAAGATGACTTTAAATGACGTGATGTTGATGAGCACAGAGTCGGTCTGCTCTGGGTTGTCTGGGTCAGAGGGAAGATGAAGACAGTGTGCAGCAGTCACGACCCACTCCTTTCCTGCAGCACAGAGGAACAGTGACTTAGTGTAAGCATGCACAGGCTTCTTTCTGTCAGCACAAACAACAAGCCTGTCCCCATGGGTCTCTGCGGCAGAGAACGAAGGAGAGGCCGTGATATGGGCCCTGCAGCACCGGGCCCTGCAACACTGGGCAGCACAGCACTGAGCCCTAACCCACAGCACTGGGCCTCATCTTACAGCACCGGGCCCCACCCTTCAACACTGGACCCCTACAGCACAAGGCCCCACCCCACAGCACCGGGCCCCACCCCACAGCACCGGGCCCCACCCCACAGCACCGGGCCCCACCCCACAGCACCGGGCCCCACCCCACAGCACTGGGCCTCATCTTACAGCACCGGGCCCCACCCCTCAACACTGTACCCCTACAGCACAAGGCCCCACCCCACAGCACCGGGCCCCACCCCACAGCACCGGGCCCCACCCCACAGCACCGGGCCCCACCCCACAGCACCGGGCCCCACCCCACAGCACCGGGCCCCACCCCACAGCACTGGGCCTCATCTTACAGCACCGGGCCCCACTCCTCAACACTGGGCCCCTACAGCACAGGGCCCCACCCTACAGCATCGGGCCCTTACAGCACAGGGCCCCAACCCACAGCACCGGGCCCCAACACACAGCACCGGGCCCCAACCCACAGCACAAGGCCCCTACAGCACAAGGCCCCACCCCACAGCACGATGACACCAGGCACCACCCCCCTCACAGCACCGGGTTCCACAGCACCAGGTGGGGCAGGTGGGATATGAATGGGGCAGCAGAGAGCAGGTAGAGGTATGTTAGGCAGGGAGAAACTTGTTACTAGGTGGTTACTAAGGCAGCGGGCCTCAGCATTAAATCCCTGCTTTTATATTTTAGTCCTCTCAAAATTAATGTTAACATTTCATTTGCCTTCCTTATTACTGACTTAACCTGCAAATGAACCTTTTGAGGGTTTCTGAACCTGCACTCAAGTCCTTTTGCACTTCCAATTTCTGAATTCTCTCCCCATTTGGAAAGTATCAGGAGCGGAAAAGACTACAAAAAGTAGCAAACACTGCCCAGTTCATCATCGGCTCTGACCTCCCTACCATCGAGGGGTTCTATCGCAATCTATATCAAAAAGGCTGGCAGCATCATCAAGGGCCCACACCATCCTGGCCACACACTCATCCTTCACTACCTTCAAGTAGAAGTTACAGGAGCCTGAAGACTGCTACGTCCAGGTTCAGGAATGGCTACTTCCCCACAGCCATCAGGCTATTAAACTCAACTCATACAAAACTCTGAACATTCATAGCCCATTGTTTGTTTATTTGCACTTTATCTGTTTATTTATTCATGTGTGTATATATTTATATAATGGTATATGGACACTGATCTGTTCTGTATTCATGCCTACTGTTTTCTGTTGTGCTGAAGCAAAGCAAAAATTTCATTGTCCTATCTGGGACACATGACAATAAGCTCTCTTGAATCTTCAAAAACTGCATATAAAATACTTTAAGTTTTTGCAGTAAAGAAAACCTTTCTTTAGAAAATGTTTTGTGTGTTGATTTGATTGCCTGGTATAGTTCGACTGTGTTAGTGTGTGCAGTGCACCTTTAATGGTTCTCCTGACCTAACAACCTCACATCACATCAATTTCAACATGGAATAGTGATGTGAATACAACATTTAGTTTGATTTCAATTTCCATCATGAAAATTGAAGTCAAACTAAATGGTGCATTTACATTACTATGATCGCTTTCAAACTTATCTATTTTACTGTCATACTATTATAACAAATTCTGGTTCCATGATGACTCATAAACAAGATCACAAATCACATATTGAATTCTCAAACACAATGTGATTGTGATAAATTGCAGAGCTGCCAAGTTTCACCGAGTGTAGTGGCCATTTGGCTTGTTTTGTGTGTCATTGATGATGGCATGTGTCTTTAAATTTTAGACTGCCAGTTATATTGTGGGTGGGATTTATGATGTATTTTTGGGCATGTTTGGAGCTAAGTTTCTTGCACAAAAGCTTAGTTTTTAGTTTAGTTTCAGACCAGCATGGAGAAGGTTTACCCTTTGACCATGCGAAGTGTAACGGAGACACAAGGAGTTTTCTAATGTTTAAAGCGATAAGCTGGAGTTCGATGAAGATTATAGTAATGAGTCGGAAGAGATTTGGATGTATCTTATTGTTATTCATCAACAGTAAAGAATGTATTCATCAAAAGACTGCGTTTTGGAAGATTTGTCTGTGAAGAAGACCTGAAGGTCTCTGATGGTGAGCTCGCTGCGCATAAAGATATTCCCTCTTAACCATGCAGTTTAGATGGGTTAAACTACTTTACGATAGACCTACGGCAAGAATACTAACTAACAATACGCTATCTCCAAAATTTCACTTATCAAGGGGTAATAGGCAAGGGTGTGCCTTATCACCATTGCTATTTGCCCTTATGATAGAACCGTTGGCCGGAAAGATTAGAAATCACCCGAATATTCACGGATATAACACTAAGGACTCAAAGAATAAAATTTCACTATATGCTGATGATATCCTTTTATATATTACTAATACACAAATGAGTATACCCACATTAACACTAATTGAGGAATTCGGCTCTTTTTCAGGATATAGAATATATTGGAATAAAAGCGAAATTATGTCTTTAAAACCACAGGATTCGAGACACTTACTAAAATTCCCCTTCAAAATTGCAACAGAAAAATTCAAGTATCTGGGTATTCAAATTACGAGAAGACACAAATCATTATTTAGTGCCAATTTTATACCACTATTAAATAAACTGAATGATATGATTAAATTTTGGAAAACGCTTCCGCTCTCATTGATAGGTAGAATTAACGCTATAAAAATGACTTTCTTACCACAATTAATATATTTGTTTCAAGCGATCCCAATATATATTCCAAATTTTTTTTTCTAAAAACTAGATTCCACTATCACTAATTTTATATGGGATTACAGAACACATAGAATTCAACGAAAGCATTTTTGCAAATCTAAAGAAGTTGGGGGTTTATCATTACCTAACTTTATGTATTACTACTGGGCAGTGCGTATTAAGAACATAATGTACTGGCTGGATAGTTCCACTCAGCAGTTGGAGTGGATAAGAATGGAGAAAGAGGAGTGCTATCCGCACGATATAGGAACGATCCTGCTCTCACCGATAAAATTGAATAGTATAATATGTAGGAAGAACCCAATTATTCACAATATAATAAGAATTTGGAAACAAATAAAAGTATCCTTGAAATTAAATAATTTATCAGTACTAACCCCACTATTGAACAACCCCGCATTCAAACCTTCTCTCATCGACAACACATATCAACAATGGGATAGACTGGGGATTAGGAAAGTAGGGGATTTGTATGAATTGGGCAAACTGTTATCATTTCAACAATTAAAATTAAAATTTAAATTGAAGGATAATCAATATTTTAAATATATACAGGTATGTGACTTTATGAAGAAATATACACATAGATTTCAAACTGTATTTTTAGACCCTTTAGAAGAAGCAATGAATATTAAGGCTGATTCACAAAAATTAATATCATACTTTTATAATAATATTTTATATAGAGAATCACCCTCAACAGAAGCACTAAGGGAAGATTGGGAACATGAGCTAATGATAAAGATCGCGAAGGATAGATGGGAAAAGTATTTGATGAATACACATAACTGTTCTATTAATGCAAGACATAATTTAATTCAATTCAAATTATTACATAGACTATATTATTCAAAAACGAGGTTTAATAAATTTTATCCAAACGTCTCTCCCAGATGCGATAAATGTTTGTTTCAAAACGCTAATATAACACATTCATTTGTAGGATGTACAAAGTTGAATAAATTTTGGAGTGATATATTTGATATATTTACAAAGCTCTTCAAGTCAAGAATAGAACCCAAAATGGAATGGATTATATTTGGAATAATAGGAGAAGATACCAATTTAAATAAAGACCAAAATGTTTTTTTTAATTATGGGTTAATAATTGGAAAGAAATTGATACTTAAATTTTGGAAAAATACAACCATACCAACTGTTAAAATGTGGATTAGGAATATGATGGACATAGCACGCCTTGAAGAAATGAGACTCCGACTAATAGATAAATATGACCAATTCTTAAGGAGTTGGTCTCCTTTCATCGACTTTTTGGAATCATGTGATGCAGCGGTACCATAAGGATTGCTGATTTCAGTTCATGACGTGGATAGATCTACATCTGCGAATACAGATTTGAAAAATTCTCTTTTAAGGGGCCTTCTCTTCTATTTCTACTTTCCACTTTTTATTTTTTATTTTATTTTTTTATTTTTTATATACACACTTCACGTTTTTCTACTCTCTACCATCTATTTTTCCACTTTTTCCCCTTTCTATTGTTTTCTTTTTCTTGTCTTGCTTACTTCCTTCTCATAACATAAAACTAGAGGTTGCACATAGAGTGGATTACGGTATGACATAGTTGGCACCTAAAATTAGGTTCCACTGTATTGTTTTGTACTGTATTAACTTCTAATAAAATAAACAAATAAAAAAAAACAAAAAAATTAAAAAAAATAAAAAAACCATGCAGTCTACTTAGCGGCTAGAGGGAGTACTCGTGAACGATATAAAAATCTGCCGCTTCATTCAGTCAAAGGGTCCCTCTGGGACAGAAGATTTGGCTAAGATCTCAGAAGAGGTTTGGCCAGAAGACTGGTTCCAGCCGAGGAACTGAAGATAATAGGTCTCGGCCAGAGAAGGCCTTCAGGTCTATCGACAGCATTGAGACTTATCTGAAGATCTAAAGACATCATCACATAAATTGTGAGTAAAAATTGACTATTATTCTTTGAATTTGAAGCTGCAAAGCTTTAATTTTAAATGGCTTCTGTATAAAGAGCCAGAAAGTATTTTTTCCAATCTGTCTGGAGAAAGGAGACCAACCTTGGAAATTGTTTTGAAGTGTTGATAACGCATTCCTTTCGAACTATCGTCATCTTTATGCCCATGGATGTTGGAGAGATGTTATCTGCAATATCAGTTTGTTATTGTTCCAAGAAATTATGTTTACATAAAGTTGGAGCAGAATTCAGAGAAGACTCAGTTCATTTAATTTAAAGACTTGGCGATCTGCCAAGACTCTTTAAAATCATGGAGCCAGAAGATGAAGAAAGAGCCATGCCTGAGGAACCACGAGGTGGCGATGAAAGACCAATTAGACAACTTAAACTCACTGAGAAAGGCCAACTTCTAGCTCAGAAGGGAGCCAAGAAGGAGGAAAACTCGATATGGGAACAAGTTAATGAGTCAATTGATAGCTACAGAAAACTCAGGTATCGAGAAGAAACAGATAATTCACAAGCTGCCTATTTGAAAGAAACCGAAAAGAAGAGAAACGGATTATGGAAACAGGTTACCAGATTAATTAAGAAACAGAAGAAATTAATGGAATCACAACAGAAAGTGATCAAGGTGAAATCTAATATGAGCCAACTATTGAACCTCTGCCAGGAAGTTGACAAGAAACAAGATGTGCTGTTGGGTTTACAGTCGTCTCAGGAAGAACACATAAGACACACCCAATGGGAGGAAGACAGGGTGAAGATATTCAATGTTTTCATGGATAAGGCAGAGGAGTGGTTATCTGAAATTATGCCACAACTTACGAGCTTAGTAGCTGGAAGTGCAATGCAACAAGGTGCCAGAAGGAAGATGAGATTGCACCTGGGGATAGTATCTCTAATATATCTCCACGAGGATCAGGACATAAATCTGGTTCTTCAGCCAGTTCGGTATCAAGGGCTTCTGCTCGATTGGGAGTTGAAGCTGACCTAGCTGCTCTCTCAATAGCAGCGGAGGCCTTGAGGATGAAACATGATATTGAGAGAGAAGAAGAAGAGATGAGGCGACGAAAGAAACAACTGAAACTAGACACAAAGATGCGGTGGCCAAAGCAAAGAAGGAGATATTGGAAAGAGAGGGTTCAAGATGCAGCTCTAGATCATCAAAGACGATGAGCTCTGGACCAAGAGAAAAAACTGCTCCAAGTGAGTCAGCAGTTGGATCAATTCCACAATCGAGGTCCATCGGATTTCATGGTTTTGAAAACCCATTGTAAGATGGGTAAAACCCATTGTAAGATGGGTACAACCTCATCTCAGCAAATGAGAGCTAGATCGAAACAAACTATTAATGGAGTGTCCATGGATGCTCGAGATAAACCAATAGCAGACCACGCTTTTCCGAGGCCCGATGTACAGGCTCGAGCAAGCCAATTTGAGTCACAGAGGCCTGTTTATCAACAGGTGGAGGTAAGCCAAAGTTATATGGATGGATTATTAGCATTGGTGAAAAAGCAAACTGAATTCAACCAGATCATAGCTCGACAAAATACTTCTCTCATTCTAGCGGTATGAAGCTTTCGTAAGGGCATTAGAAGAAGTATTAGAAATGAAAATTACGGATGAAAAGGAGCGCTTACGATTTCTGGTGAAGTACACGTGGAAGTGTTCATGTACTTGTAGAAAGTTGTCAAAATGAGCCAGACAGCCATGGCTATAAAAAGGCGAGAAGGTTACTTAAAGAACGTTTTGGTAATGAACAGAGGATTGCTAACACATTAATGGAGAAGGCCCATGCTTGGAAAGAATTCAAGCTGCAAGATGGGGAGGCATTGAGGCATGCAATATTTCTGAGAAATCTCGGCCACATGGAGAAAATGAATCTTCCAAGTAATACTAGAATCATCATTAGCAAGTTGCCCAGAAGACTGAGAGAAAGGTGGAGATACGAAACAGGTGGAATAATGGATAAGAGGAACCAAGTAGCCAGGCTACCAGACCTGGTGGACAAGGAAGTATGGTACAGGTTAGAGCCACACTACGGGACTAGTGAAGATCATAAACTGATTGCAACTAGCAAAGGTTCTACCTTTACCAAAACTGAAGAAAGATCAGAACCTAAGAGAAGTAGTTTTGCTATCACAACCATACCCGTGGAAACGACAGACGGAATGAAAGGAAATGTGTCTACTAGCAAGCAAACAGTATTTTGTTTCTTATGTGATGAAGTTGGTCACACCATATGATGGTGTCGAAGATTCAAGATGAAAGAATATGAAGACAAGAAGGATTTCTTGAAAGAGAAGGGAATCTGTTTTGGATGTTTAAAAAAAGGCCATATGGTGAGAGACTGTAAGAGTCCTATAATTTGTTATAAGTGCAGGCAATATCATCCTGAAGCACTTCACACTGATAAGAAGCTACCAGAGCATTGGGAAGAGGAAGAACTGGAACAAATAGATGAAGAGCTATCAGAGCAAATAGAAGTGGATGAACTGGAGCAAACGGAACAGAAGAAGAAGCCAACTACTAGAGATGCTATCACTTCACCTCAAGTAACTGCTCATATTGGGGCCGGGGTTGAAGCTTGTAATTTTTCTATCTTACCAGTACAGGTAAGGAACAGCAAGACGAATACAGTGTTGCAAACATATGCTTTTCTGGATCACGGAAGTTCGACTACCTTTTGCACAGAAAACCTGACGAGAAGGCTGAACATCACAGGAGAAGAGACTATGATTCGGTTACGTACCATGACTAAAGATGAAGAGAGCAGGAGTCATTACATTACGAGTATGGAGATATCCAGTCTGGATGAAGATAATTTTATACCAATATCTGAAGTGTTTACACATGAAACCATGCCTATTGGTCGTCAAAATATACCAAGACATCAAGACTTGAAACAATGGCCTTGCCTAAAGGAGGTCAGGATATCTGAAATAAATTTTTTTAAAGCATTGGAACCTATACAGATTGTGATGAGCCAAGGTGATGGATCGTATGTTACAAAAACCAGACTTGGATGGGTTATCTATGGCTCCTTGAGACGGAACAATGAAAACAGGAATCAGAAGAACTATCCTGCCATTGCTGTTAATCAAATATCTACTGATGAATTAGAAAAGCCGGTGATGAAGCAATACCATCATGACTGCAATGAAAGTACCAGCAAAGAATCTGAAGAGATGTCGAATGAAGAGTTGAAGTTCATGGATATTATGAACTACTCAGTAACGATTGACTGACACTATTGTGTGCACTTACCTTTCAAACAAGAAAGTGTCAGTTTGTCGAAAAATCGTCATAAGGCTGAGCATAGCCACCAGAATTTGAAACGTAAGTTTGGCGAGAATACAAAATTTCATGAAGTAAGAATCCCTTTGAAGAATAATTTCTACAAGGGTGATTGCTTAAAATCCAAGTCAACTGAGCAGGAATCAATTCAACCAGTAGAACATCTGACTTCCCTTTGAATTAAGGGAGGATTCATACTTTACAAGTAGATCAGCGACAATTGTGAAAGCATTCCACTAGATGACAGAGCCAAAGAAACCAGAGAGTTGGATTTGGACAAAGAAAATCTGCCAATGGAAAGAGCATTGGCAGTTACTAATGTTGTACAACTGAAATATGTTAACACAGAAGAAAATTCTGTGAATGAAGTTTCCAGAGAACTGACAGCGAACCGCTTCTTAAGCGATAAGAGATGGATCAATGAACTCTGTAAGCCAGACAGAGAATGGCCAAAGCTTGAGCTGGGATTTGAAATCTGTTATTGATCCGGACATTAAATCAAACCTAACGGTGAACTTTATTGCTAAAAATCCTGTTACTCTTTTGAAGGATTTTCACACTTCAACATTGTTGTTACAACACATTCATGAGTTGATCGGACATGGAGGAAGACGTTTCATGCTATCAAAGCTTTGGACTGTTATGTTTTGGACTATATATTGGGTATCATGCCTGATTTTAAGGGTTTGGTGCGCAAGGTATGACTTTAAACTAAAACCATTGTTTTAATAAGATTAATAATCAAGTTATGCTTGCTTCTAGAAGGCGAAAGTGAAGATGGAAGAGTCAATGATGAATTCTGATTGAGGATTTATAGTGCATTGTGGCGGCTCCCAAGGGTCGTGCCATCATACTGTCGAACCCCTCGGCACGGGAGTGGTTCAGTCCGGAGGCGGCCCTTAGCCAGAGGGTTTAAAGGCAGGGGTTTGGGTGCCATCTTTCTCTTGTTTGGTCTTCCCTACAACCGGGAGGAACATAATAAAAGGTGCCTCTCAAAACACTGGACTTCGTGCTTCCTTTTGAGACCCACGCACTACATTGGTGACCCCCGACGCTCCATTGGCGTCATGATGGAGAGAAGAGAAAGCCCTTCCTCCTCACAGGCCGTCCCGGCCCTGTCTCTGGACGCGGTCTCGTTGAAACTGCCCAACTTCTGGACCACCCGGCCGCTCATCTGGTTCCAGCAGCCGGAGGCCCAGTTCAACCTGCGGGGCATCACGGTCGATGCCACCCGCTTCTATTACCTGGTGGGGGCCCTCGAACAGGACACGGTTGAAGAGGTCACGGACTTCCTCGCAGCCCCCCCGGACACTGATAAGTATCTCGGCCTTAAGGAGCTCCTGCTCCAGATTTATGGCCTAAGCATAGGTATCTTATTGTTATTCATCAACAGTAAAGAATGTATTCATCAAAAGACTGCGTTTTGGAAGATTTGTCTGTGAAGAAGACCTGAAGGTCTCTGATGGTGAGCTCGCTGCGCATAAAGATATTCCCTCTTAACCATGCAGTTTAGATGGGTTAAACTACTTTACGATAGACCTACGGCAAGAATACTAACTAACAATACGCTATCTCCAAAATTTCACTTATCAAGGGGTAATAGGCAAGGGTGTGCCTTATCACCATTGCTATTTGCCCTTATGATAGAACCGTTGGCCGGAAAGATTAGAAATCACCCGAATATTCACGGATATAACACTAAGGACTCAAAGAATAAAATTTCACTATATGCTGATGATATCCTTTTATATATTACTAATACACAAATGAGTATACCCACATTAACACTAATTGAGGAATTCGGCTCTTTTTCAGGATATAGAATATATTGGAATAAAAGCGAAATTATGTCTTTAAAACCACAGGATTCGAGACACTTACTAAAATTCCCCTTCAAAATTGCAACAGAAAAATTCAAGTATCTGGGTATTCAAATTACGAGAAGACACAAATCATTATTTAGTGCCAATTTTATACCACTATTAAATAAACTGAATTATATGATTAAATTTTGGAAAACGCTTCCGCTCTCATTGATAGGTAGAATTAACGCTATAAAAATGACTTTCTTACCACAATTAATATATTTGTTTCAAGCGATCCCAATATATATTCCAAATTTTTTTTTCTAAAAACTAGATTCCACTATCACTAATTTTATATGGGATTACAGAACACATAGAATTCAACGAAAGCATTTTTGCAAATCTAAAGAAGTTGGGGGTTTATCATTACCTAACTTTATGTATTACTACTGGGCAGTGCGTATTAAGAACATAATGTACTGGCTGGATAGTTCCACTCAGCAGTTGGAGTGGATAAGAATGGAGAAAGAGGAGTGCTATCCGCACGATATAGGAACGATCCTGCTCTCACCGATAAAATTGAATAGTATAATATGTAGGAAGAACCCAATTATTCACAATATAATAAGAATTTGGAAACAAATAAAAGTATCCTTGAAATTAAATAATTTATCAGTACTAACCCCACTATTGAACAACCCCGCATTCAAACCTTCTCTCATCGACAACACATATCAACAATGGGATAGACTGGGGATTAGGAAAGTAGGGGATATGTATGAATTGGGCAAACTGTTATCATTTCAACAATTAAAATTAAAATTTAAATTGAAGGATAATCAATATTTTAAATATATACAGGTATGTGACTTTATGAAGAAATATACACATAGATTTCAAACTGTATTTTTAGACCCTTTAGAAGAAGCAATGAATATTAAGGCTGATTCACAAAAATTAATATCATACTTTTATAATAATATTTTATATAGAGAATCACCCTCAACAGAAGCACTAAGGGAAGATTGGGAACATGAGCTAATGATAAAGATCGCGAAGGATAGATGGGAAAAGTATTTGATGAATACACATAACTGTTCTATTAATGCAAGACATAATTTAATTCAATTCAAATTATTACATAGACTATATTATTCAAAAACGAGGTTTAATAAATTTTATCCAAACGTCTCTCCCAGATGCGATAAATGTTTGTTTCAAAACGCTAATATAACACATTCATTTGTAGGATGTACAAAGTTGAATAAATTTTGGAGTGATATATTTGATATATTTACAAAGCTCTTCAAGTCAAGAATAGAACCCAAAATGGAATGGATTATATTTGGAATAATAGGAGAAGATACCAATTTAAATAAAGACCAAAATGTTTTTTTTAATTATGGGTTAATAATTGGAAAGAAATTGATACTTAAATTTTGGAAAAATACAACCATACCAACTGTTAAAATGTGGATTAGGAATATGATGGACATAGCACGCCTTGAAGAAATGAGACTCCGACTAATAGATAAATATGACCAATTCTTAAGGAGTTGGTCTCCTTTCATCGACTTTTTGGAATCATGTGATGCAGCGGTACCATAAGGATTGCTGATTTCAGTTCATGACGTGGATAGATCTACATCTGCGAATACAGATTTGAAAAATTCTCTTTTAAGGGGCCTTCTCTTCTATTTCTACTTTCCACTTTTTATTTTTTATTTTATTTTTTTATTTTTTATATACACACTTCACGTTTTTCTACTCTCTACCATCTATTTTTCCACTTTTTCCCCTTTCTATTGTTTTCTTTTTCTTGTCTTGCTTACTTCCTTCTCATAACATAAAACTAGAGGTTGCACATAGAGTGGATTACGGTATGACATAGTTGGCACCTAAAATTAGGTTCCACTGTATTGTTTTGTACTGTATTAACTTCTAATAAAATAAACAAATAAAAAAAAACAAAAAAATTAAAAAAAATAAAAAAACCATGCAGTCTACTTAGCGGCTAGAGGGAGTACTCGTGAACGATATAAAAATCTGCCGCTTCATTCAGTCAAAGGGTCCCTCTGGGACAGAAGATTTGGCTAAGATCTCAGAAGAGGTTTGGCCAGAAGACTGGTTCCAGCCGAGGAACTGAAGATAATAGGTCTCGGCCAGAGAAGGCCTTCAGGTCTATCGACAGCATTGAGACTTATCTGAAGATCTAAAGACATCATCACATAAATTGTGAGTAAAAATTGACTATTATTCTTTGAATTTGAAGCTGCAAAGCTTTAATTTTAAATGGCTTCTGTATAAAGAGCCAGAAAGTATTTTTTCCAATCTGTCTGGAGAAAGGAGACCAACCTTGGAAATTGTTTTGAAGTGTTGATAACGCATTCCTTTCGAACTATCGTCAT
The DNA here is from genome assembly GCF_010909765.2 of Amblyraja radiata. Lineage (NCBI taxonomy): Eukaryota > Metazoa > Chordata > Chondrichthyes > Rajiformes > Rajidae > Amblyraja > Amblyraja radiata. Next base: position 61,142,106 of record NC_045968.1, read on the forward strand.
CTTTATGCCCATGGATGTTGGAGAGATGTTATCTGCAATATCAGTTTGTTATTGTTCCAAGAAATTATGTTTACATAAAGTTGGAGCAGAATTCAGAGAAGACTCAGTTCATTTAATTTAAAGACTTGGCGATCTGCCAAGACTCTTTAAAATCATGGAGCCAGAAGATGAAGAAAGAGCCATGCCTGAGGAACCACGAGGTGGCGATGAAAGACCAATTAGACAACTTAAACTCACTGAGAAAGGCCAACTTCTAGCTCAGAAGGGAGCCAAGAAGGAGGAAAACTCGATATGGGAACAAGTTAATGAGTCAATTGATAGCTACAGAAAACTCAGGTATCGAGAAGAAACAGATAATTCACAAGCTGCCTATTTGAAAGAAACCGAAAAGAAGAGAAACGGATTATGGAAACAGGTTACCAGATTAATTAAGAAACAGAAGAAATTAATGGAATCACAACAGAAAGTGATCAAGGTGAAATCTAATATGAGCCAACTATTGAACCTCTGCCAGGAAGTTGACAAGAAACAAGATGTGCTGTTGGGTTTACAGTCGTCTCAGGAAGAACACATAAGACACACCCAATGGGAGGAAGACAGGGTGAAGATATTCAATGTTTTCATGGATAAGGCAGAGGAGTGGTTATCTGAAATTATGCCACAACTTACGAGCTTAGTAGCTGGAAGTGCAATGCAACAAGGTGCCAGAAAGGAAGATGAGATTGCACCTGGGGATAGTATCTCTAATATATCTCCACGAGGATCAGGACATAAATCTGGTTCTTCAGCCAGTTCGGTATCAAGGGCTTCTGCTCGATTGGGAGTTGAAGCTGACCTAGCTGCTCTCTCAATAGCAGCGGAGGCCTTGAGGATGAAACATGATATTGAGAGAGAAGAAGAAGAGATGAGGCGACGAAAGAAACAACTGAAACTAGACACAAAGATGCGGTGGCCAAAGCAAAGAAGGAGATATTGGAAAGAGAGGGTTCAAGATGCAGCTCTAGATCATCAAAGACGATGAGCTCTGGACCAAGAGAAAAAACTGCTCCAAGTGAGTCAGCAGTTGGATCAATTCCACAATCGAGGTCCATCGGATTTCATGGTTTTGAAAACCCATTGTAAGATGGGTAAAACCCATTGTAAGATGGGTAAAACCCATTGTAAGATGGGTACAACCTCATCTCAGCAAATGAGAGCTAGATCGAAACAAACTATTAATGGAGTGTCCATGGATGCTCGAGATAAACCAATAGCAGACCACGCTTTTCCGAGGCCCGATGTACAGGCTCGAGCAAGCCAATTTGAGTCACAGAGGCCTGTTTATCAACAGGTGGAGGTAAGCCAAAGTTATATGGATGGATTATTAGCATTGGTGAAAAAGCAAACTGAATTCAACCAGATCATAGCTCGACAAAATACTTCTCTCATTCTAGCGGTATGAAGCTTTCGTAAGGGCATTAGAAGAAGTATTAGAAATGAAAATTACGGATGAAAAGGAGCGCTTACGATTTCTGGTGAAGTACACGTGGAAGTGTTCATGTACTTGTAGAAAGTTGTCAAAATGAGCCAGACAGCCATGGCTATAAAAAGGCGAGAAGGTTACTTAAAGAACGTTTTGGTAATGAACAGAGGATTGCTAACACATTAATGGAGAAGGCCCATGCTTGGAAAGAATTCAAGCTGCAAGATGGGGAGGCATTGAGGCATGCAATATTTCTGAGAAATCTCGGCCACATGGAGAAAATGAATCTTCCAAGTAATACTGGAATCATCATTAGCAAGTTGCCCAGAAGACTGAGAGAAAGGTGGAGATACGAAACAGGTGGAATAATGGATAAGAGGAACCAAGTAGCCAGGCTACCAGACCTGGTGGACAAGGAAGTATGGTACAGGTTAGAGCCACACTACGGGACTAGTGAAGATCATAAACTGATTGCAACTAGCAAAGGTTCTACCTTTACCAAAACTGAAGAAAGATCAGAACCTAAGAGAAGTAGTTTTGCTATCACAACCATACCCGTGGAAACGACAGACGGAATGAAAGGAAATGTGTCTACTAGCAAGCAAATAGTATTTTGTTTCTTATGTGATGAAGTTGGTCACACCATATGATGGTGTCGAAGATTCAAGATGAAAGAATATGAAGACAAGAAGGATTTCTTGAAAGAGAAGGGAATCTGTTTTGGATGTTTAAAAAAAGGCCATATGGTGAGAGACTGTAAGAGTCCTATAATTTGTTATAAGTGCAGGCAATATCATCCTGAAGCACTTCACACTGATAAGAAGCTACCAGAGCATTGGGAAGAGGAAGAACTGGAACAAATAGATGAAGAGCTATCAGAGCAAATAGAAGTGGATGAACTGGAGCAAACGGAACAGAAGAAGAAGCCAACTACTAGAGATGCTATCACTTCACCTCAAGTAACTGCTCATATTGGGGCCGGGGTTGAAGCTTGTAATTTTTCTATCTTACCAGTACAGGTAAGGAACAGCAAGACGAATACAGTGTTGCAAACATATGCTTTTCTGGATCACGGAAGTTCGACTACCTTTTGCACAGAAAACCTGACGAGAAGGCTGAACATCACAGGAGAAGAGACTATGATTCGGTTACGTACCATGACTAAAGATGAAGAGAGCAGGAGTCATTACATTACGAGTATGGAGATATCCAGTCTGGATGAAGATAATTTTATACCAATATCTGAAGTGTTTACACATGAAACCATGCCTATTGGTCGTCAAAATATACCAAGACATCAAGACTTGAAACAATGGCCTTGCCTAAAGGAGGTCAGGATATCTGAAATAAATTTTTTTAAAGCATTGGAACCTATACAGATTGTGATGAGCCAAGGTGATGGATCGTATGTTACAAAAACCAGACTTGGATGGGTTATCTATGGCTCCTTGAGACGGAACAATGAAAACAGGAATCAGAAGAACTATCCTGCCATTGCTGTTAATCAAATATCTACTGATGAATTAGAAAAGCCGGTGATGAAGCAATACCATCATGACTGCAATGAAAGTACCAGCAAAGAATCTGAAGAGATGTCGAATGAAGAGTTGAAGTTCATGGATATTATGAACTACTCAGTAACGATTGACTGACACTATTGTGTGCACTTACCTTTCAAACAAGAAAGTGTCAGTTTGTCGAAAAATCGTCATAAGGCTGAGCATAGCCACCAGAATTTGAAACGTAAGTTTGGCGAGAATACAAAATTTCATGAAGTAAGAATCCCTTTGAAGAATAATTTCTACAAGGGTGATTGCTTAAAATCCAAGTCAACTGAGCAGGAATCAATTCAACCAGTAGAACATCTGACTTCCCTTTGAATTAAGGGAGGATTCATACTTTACAAGTAGATCAGCGACAATTGTGAAAGCATTCCACTAGATGACAGTGCCAAAGAAACCAGAGAGTTGGATTTGGACAAAGAAAATCTGCCAATGGAAAGAGCATTGGCAGTTACTAATGTTGTACAACTGAAATATGTTAACACAGAAGAAAATTCTGTGAATGAAGTTTCCAGAGAACTGACAGCGAACCGCTTCTTAAGCGATAAGAGATGGATCAATGAACTCTGTAAGCCAGACAGAGAATGGCCAAAGCTTGAGCTGGGATTTGAAATCTGTTATTGATCCGGACATTAAATCAAACCTAACGGTGAACTTTATTGCTAAAAATCCTGTTACTCTTTTGAAGGATTTTCACACTTCAACATTGTTGTTACAACACATTCATGAGTTGATCGGACATGGAGGAAGACGTTTCATGCTATCAAAGCTTTGGACTGTTATGTTTTGGACTATATATTGGGTATCATGCCTGATTTTAAGGGTTTGGTGCGCAAGGTATGACTTTAAACTAAAACCATTGTTTTAATAAGATTAATAATCAAGTTATGCTTGCTTCTAGAAGGCGAAAGTGAAGATGGAAGAGTCAATGATGAATTCTGATTGAGGATTTATAGTGCATTGTGGCGGCTCCCAAGGGTCGTGCCATCATACTGTCGAACCCCTCGGCACGGGAGTGGTTCAGTCCGGAGGCGGCCCTTAGCCAGAGGGTTTAAAGGCAGGGGTTTGGGTGCCATCTTTCTCTTGTTTGGTCTTCCCTACAACCGGGAGGAACATAATAAAAGGTGCCTCTCAAAACACTGGACTTCGTGCTTCCTTTTGAGACCCACGCACTACATTGGTGACCCCCGACGCTCCATTGGCGTCATGATGGAGAGAAGAGAAAGCCCTTCCTCCTCACAGGCCGTCCCGGCCCTGTCTCTGGACGCGGTCTCGTTGAAACTGCCCAACTTCTGGACCACCCGGCCGCTCATCTGGTTCCAGCAGCCGGAGGCCCAGTTCAACCTGCGGGGCATCACGGTCGATGCCACCCGCTTCTATTACCTGGTGGGGGCCCTCGAACAGGACACGGTTGAAGAGGTCACGGACTTCCTCGCAGCCCCCCCCGGACACTGATAAGTATCTCGGCCTTAAGGAGCTCCTGCTCCAGATTTATGGCCTAAGCATAGGTATCTTATTGTTATTCATCAACAGTAAAGAATGTATTCATCAAAAGACTGCGTTTTGGAAGATTTGTCTGTGAAGAAGACCTGAAGGTCTCTGATGGTGAGCTCGCTGCGCATAAAGATATTCCCTCTTAACCATGCAGTTTAGATGGGTTAAACTACTTTACGATAGACCTACGGCAAGAATACTAACTAACAATACGCTATCTCCAAAATTTCACTTATCAAGGGGTAATAGGCAAGGGTGTGCCTTATCACCATTGCTATTTGCCCTTATGATAGAACCGTTGGCCGGAAAGATTAGAAATCACCCGAATATTCACGGATATAACACTAAGGACTCAAAGAATAAAATTTCACTATATGCTGATGATATCCTTTTATATATTACTAATACACAAATGAGTATACCCACATTAACACTAATTGAGGAATTCGGCTCTTTTTCAGGATATAGAATATATTGGAATAAAAGCGAAATTATGTCTTTAAAACCACAGGATTCGAGACACTTACTAAAATTCCCCTTCAAAATTGCAACAGAAAAATTCAAGTATCTGGGTATTCAAATTACGAGAAGACACAAATCATTATTTAGTGCCAATTTTATACCACTATTAAATAAACTGAATGATATGATTAAATTTTGGAAAACGCTTCCGCTCTCATTGATAGGTAGAATTAACGCTATAAAAATGACTTTCTTACCACAATTAATATATTTGTTTCAAGCGATCCCAATATATATTCCAAATTTTTTTTTCTAAAAACTAGATTCCACTATCACTAATTTTATATGGGATTACAGAACACATAGAATTCAACGAAAGCATTTTTGCAAATCTAAAGAAGTTGGGGGTTTATCATTACCTAACTTTATGTATTACTACTGGGCAGTGCGTATTAAGAACATAATGTACTGGCTGGATAGTTCCACTCAGCAGTTGGAGTGGATAAGAATGGAGAAAGAGGAGTGCTATCCGCACGATATAGGAACGATCCTGCTCTCACCGATAAAATTGAATAGTATAATATGTAGGAAGAACCCAATTATTCACAATATAATAAGAATTTGGAAACAAATAAAAGTATCCTTGAAATTAAATAATTTATCAGTACTAACCCCACTATTGAACAACCCCGCATTCAAACCTTCTCTCATCGACAACACATATCAACAATGGGATAGACTGGGGATTAGGAAAGTAGGGGATTTGTATGAATTGGGCAAACTGTTATCATTTCAACAATTAAAATTAAAATTTAAATTGAAGGATAATCAATATTTTAAATATATACAGGTATGTGACTTTATGAAGAAATATACACATAGATTTCAAACTGTATTTTTAGACCCTTTAGAAGAAGCAATGAATATTAAGGCTGATTCACAAAAATTAATATCATACTTTTATAATAATATTTTATATAGAGAATCACCCTCAACAGAAGCACTAAGGGAAGATTGGGAACATGAGCTAATGATAAAGATCGCGAAGGATAGATGGGAAAAGTATTTGATGAATACACATAACTGTTCTATTAATGCAAGACATAATTTAATTCAATTCAAATTATTACATAGACTATATTATTCAAAAACGAGGTTTAATAAATTTTATCCAAACGTCTCTCCCAGATGCGATAAATGTTTGTTTCAAAACGCTAATATAACACATTCATTTGTAGGATGTACAAAGTTGAATAAATTTTGGAGTGATATATTTGATATATTTACAAAGCTCTTCAAGTCAAGAATAGAACCCAAAATGGAATGGATTATATTTGGAATAATAGGAGAAGATACCAATTTAAATAAAGACCAAAATGTTTTTTTTAATTATGGGTTAATAATTGGAAAGAAATTGATACTTAAATTTTGGAAAAATACAACCATACCAACTGTTAAAATGTGGATTAGGAATATGATGGACATAGCACGCCTTGAAGAAATGAGACTCCGACTAATAGATAAATATGACCAATTCTTAAGGAGTTGGTCTCCTTTCATCGACTTTTTGGAATCATGTGATGCAGCAGTACCATAAGGATTGCTGATTTCAGTTCATGACGTGGATAGATCTACATCTGCGAATACAGATTTGAAAAATTCTCTTTTAAGGGGCCTTCTCTTCTATTTCTACTTTCCACTTTTTATTTTTTATTTTATTTTTTTATTTTTTATATACACACTTCACGTTTTTCTACTCTCTACCATCTATTTTTCCACTTTTTCCCCTTTCTATTGTTTTCTTTTTCTTGTCTTGCTTACTTCCTTCTCATAACATAAAACTAGAGGTTGCACATAGAGTGGATTACGGTATGACATAGTTGGCACCTAAAATTAGGTTCCACTGTATTGTTTTGTACTGTATTAACTTCTAATAAAATAAACAAATAAAAAAAAACAAAAAAATTAAAAAAAATAAAAAAACCATGCAGTCTACTTAGCGGCTAGAGGGAGTACTCGTGAACGATATAAAAATCTGCCGCTTCATTCAGTCAAAGGGTCCCTCTGGGACAGAAGATTTGGCTAAGATCTCAGAAGAGGTTTGGCCAGAAGACTGGTTCCAGCCGAGGAACTGAAGATAATAGGTCTCGGCCAGAGAAGGCCTTCAGGTCTATCGACAGCATTGAGACTTATCTGAAGATCTAAAGACATCATCACATAAATTGTGAGTAAAAATTGACTATTATTCTTTGAATTTGAAGCTGCAAAGCTTTAATTTTAAATGGCTTCTGTATAAAGAGCCAGAAAGTATTTTTTCCAATCTGTCTGGAGAAAGGAGACCAACCTTGGAAATTGTTTTGAAGTGTTGATAACGCATTCCTTTCGAACTATCGTCATCTTTATGCCCATGGATGTTGGAGAGATGTTATCTGCAATATCAGTTTGTTATTGTTCCAAGAAATTATGTTTACATAAAGTTGGAGCAGAATTCAGAGAAGACTCAGTTCATTTAATTTAAAGACTTGGCGATCTGCCAAGACTCTTTAAAATCATGGAGCCAGAAGATGAAGAAAGAGCCATGCCTGAGGAACCACGAGGTGGCGATGAAAGACCAATTAGACAACTTAAACTCACTGAGAAAGGCCAACTTCTAGCTCAGAAGGGAGCCAAGAAGGAGGAAAACTCGATATGGGAACAAGTTAATGAGTCAATTGATAGCTACAGAAAACTCAGGTATCGAGAAGAAACAGATAATTCACAAGCTGCCTATTTGAAAGAAACCGAAAAGAAGAGAAACGGATTATGGAAACAGGTTACCAGATTAATTAAGAAACAGAAGAAATTAATGGAATCACAACAGAAAGTGATCAAGGTGAAATCTAATATGAGCCAACTATTGAACCTCTGCCAGGAAGTTGACAAGAAACAAGATGTGCTGTTGGGTTTACAGTCGTCTCAGGAAGAACACATAAGACACACCCAATGGGAGGAAGACAGGGTGAAGATATTCAATGTTTTCATGGATAAGGCAGAGGAGTGGTTATCTGAAATTATGCCACAACTTACGAGCTTAGTAGCTGGAAGTGCAATGCAACAAGGTGCCAGAAAGGAAGATGAGATTGCACCTGGGGATAGTATCTCTAATATATCTCCACGAGGATCAGGACATAAATCTGGTTCTTCAGCCAGTTCGGTATCAAGGGCTTCTGCTCGATTGGGAGTTGAAGCTGACCTAGCTGCTCTCTCAATAGCAGCGGAGGCCTTGAGGATGAAACATGATATTGAGAGAGAAGAAGAAGAGATGAGGCGACGAAAGAAACAACTGAAACTAGACACAAAGATGCGGTGGCCAAAGCAAAGAAGGAGATATTGGAAAGAGAGGGTTCAAGATGCAGCTCTAGATCATCAAAGACGATGAGCTCTGGACCAAGAGAAAAAACTGCTCCAAGTGAGTCAGCAGTTGGATCAATTCCACAATCGAGGTCCATCGGATTTCATGGTTTTGAAAACCCATTGTAAGATGGGTAAAACCCATTGTAAGATGGGTAAAACCCATTGTAAGATGGGTACAACCTCATCTCAGCAAATGAGAGCTAGATCGAAACAAACTATTAATGGAGTGTCCATGGATGCTCGAGATAAACCAATAGCAGACCACGCTTTTCCGAGGCCCGATGTACAGGCTCGAGCAAGCCAATTTGAGTCACAGAGGCCTGTTTATCAACAGGTGGAGGTAAGCCAAAGTTATATGGATGGATTATTAGCATTGGTGAAAAAGCAAACTGAATTCAACCAGATCATAGCTCGACAAAATACTTCTCTCATTCTAGCGGTATGAAGCTTTCGTAAGGGCATTAGAAGAAGTATTAGAAATGAAAATTACGGATGAAAAGGAGCGCTTACGATTTCTGGTGAAGTACACGTGGAAGTGTTCATGTACTTGTAGAAAGTTGTCAAAATGAGCCAGACAGCCATGGCTATAAAAAGGCGAGAAGGTTACTTAAAGAACGTTTTGGTAATGAACAGAGGATTGCTAACACATTAATGGAGAAGGCCCATGCTTGGAAAGAATTCAAGCTGCAAGATGGGGAGGCATTGAGGCATGCAATATTTCTGAGAAATCTCGGCCACATGGAGAAAATGAATCTTCCAAGTAATACTAGAATCATCATTAGCAAGTTGCCCAGAAGACTGAGAGAAAGGTGGAGATACGAAACAGGTGGAATAATGGATAAGAGGAACCAAGTAGCCAGGCTACCAGACCTGGTGGACAAGGAAGTATGGTACAGGTTAGAGCCACACTACGGGACTAGTGAAGATCATAAACTGATTGCAACTAGCAAAGGTTCTACCTTTACCAAAACTGAAGAAAGATCAGAACCTAAGAGAAGTAGTTTTGCTATCACAACCATACCCGTGGAAACGACAGACGGAATGAAAGGAAATGTGTCTACTAGCAAGCAAATAGTATTTTGTTTCTTATGTGATGAAGTTGGTCACACCATATGATGGTGTCGAAGATTCAAGATGAAAGAATATGAAGACAAGAAGGATTTCTTGAAAGAGAAGGGAATCTGTTTTGGATGTTTAAAAAAAGGCCATATGGTGAGAGACTGTAAGAGTCCTATAATTTGTTATAAGTGCAGGCAATATCATCCTGAAGCACTTCACACTGATAAGAAGCTACCAGAGCATTGGGAAGAGGAAGAACTGGAACAAATAGATGAAGAGCTATCAGAGCAAATAGAAGTGGATGAACTGGAGCAAACGGAACAGAAGAAGAAGCCAACTACTAGAGATGCTATCACTTCACCTCAAGTAACTGCTCATATTGGGGCCGGGGTTGAAGCTTGTAATTTTTCTATCTTACCAGTACAGGTAAGGAACAGCAAGACGAATACAGTGTTGCAAACATATGCTTTTCTGGATCACGGAAGTTCGACTACCTTTTGCACAGAAAACCTGACGAGAAGGCTGAACATCACAGGAGAAGAGACTATGATTCGGTTACGTACCATGACTAAAGATGAAGAGAGCAGGAGTCATTACATTACGAGTATGGAGATATCCAGTCTGGATGAAGATAATTTTATACCAATATCTGAAGTGTTTACACATGAAACCATGCCTATTGGTCGTCAAAATATACCAAGACATCAAGACTTGAAACAATGGCCTTGCCTAAAGGAGGTCAGGATATCTGAAATAAATTTTTTTAAAGCATTGGAACCTATACAGATTGTGATGAGCCAAGGTGATGGATCGTATGTTACAAAAACCAGACTTGGATGGGTTATCTATGGCTCCTTGAGACGGAACAATGAAAACAGGAATCAGAAGAACTATCCTGCCATTGCTGTTAATCAAATATCTACTGATGAATTAGAAAAGCCGGTGATGAAGCAATACCATCATGACTGCAATGAAAGTACCAGCAAAGAATCTGAAGAGATGTCGAATGAAGAGTTGAAGTTCATGGATATTATGAACTACTCAGTAACGATTGACTGACACTATTGTGTGCACTTACCTTTCAAACAAGAAAGTGTCAGTTTGTCGAAAAATCGTCATAAGGCTGAGCATAGCCACCAGAATTTGAAACGTAAGTTTGGCGAGAATACAAAATTTCATGAAGTAAGAATCCCTTTGAAGAATAATTTCTACAAGGGTGATTGCTTAAAATCCAAGTCAACTGAGCAGGAATCAATTCAACCAGTAGAACATCTGACTTCCCTTTGAATTAAGGGAGGATTCATACTTTACAAGTAGATCAGCGACAATTGTGAAAGCATTCCACTAGATGACAGAGCCAAAGAAACCAGAGAGTTGGATTTGGACAAAGAAAATCTGCCAATGGAAAGAGCATTGGCAGTTACTAATGTTGTACAACTGAAATATGTTAACACAGAAGAAAATTCTGTGAATGAAGTTTCCAGAGAACTGACAGCGAACCGCTTCTTAAGCGATAAGAGATGGATCAATGAACTCTGTAAGCCAGACAGAGAATGGCCAAAGCTTGAGCTGGGATTTGAAATCTGTTATTGATCCGGACATTAAATCAAACCTAACGGTGAACTTTATTGCTAAAAATCCTGTTACTCTTTTGAAGGATTTTCACACTTCAACATTGTTGTTACAACACATTCATGAGTTGATCGGACATGAAGGAAGACGTTTCATGCTATCAAAGCTTTGGACTGTTATGTTTTGGACTATATATTGGGTATCATGCCTGATTTTAAGGGTTTGGTGCGCAAGGTATGACTTTAAACTAAAACCATTGTTTTAATAAGATTAATAATCAAGTTATGCTTGCTTCTAGAAGGCGAAAGTGAAGATGGAAGAGTCAATGATGAATTCTGATTGAGGATTTATAGTGCATTGTGGCGGCTCCCAAGGGTCGTGCCATCATACTGTCGAACCCCTCGGCACGGGAGTGGTTCAGTCCGGAGGCGGCCCTTAGCCAGAGGGTTTAAAGGCAGGGGTTTGGGTGCCATCTTTCTCTTGTTTGGTCTTCCCTACAACCGGGAGGAACATAATAAAAGGTGCCTCTCAAAACACTGGACTTCGTGCTTCCTTTTGAGACCCACGCACTACATTGGTGACCCCCGACGCTCCATTGGCGTCATGATGGAGAGAAGAGAAAGCCCTTCCTCCTCACAGGCCGTCCCGGCCCTGTCTCTGGACGCGGTCTCGTTGAAACTGCCCAACTTCTGGACCACCCGGCCGCTCATCTGGTTCCAGCAGCCGGAGGCCCAGTTCAACCTGCGGGGCATCACGGTCGATGCCACCCGCTTCTATTACCTGGTGGGGGCCCTCGAACAGGACACGGTTGAAGAGGTCACGGACTTCCTCGCAGCCCCCCCGGACACTGATAAGTATCTCGGCCTTAAGGAGCTCCTGCTCCAGATTTATGGCCTAAGCATAGGTATGTTGCAAAGCCTACCTGAAGCGTCGGTGAAAATCTGTCGCTGCGGGTGTGCGCGATTTTGGCGCCGTTTAGAGGGGGCGGGTTTAAAACGCGATTTTCTCTAAGCTGTTCCAATCGAAAATGTTCAGCCTAGTTAATTATTAACGAAAAATCGCTGAAAGACCCCGTCGCAAAAGCTATTATTAGGTTTAAAGGCCTTGAATAATAGTTATAGTAGTTTAAAAATCAATCTCTAAACCCGCGACCGCCAGCAACCGCAGGGTCTCATAAAGCAAACCACGAAAGGTAGGCTGTATATTTTTACATTAAAAAGGGCTTCTAAAGATCCCTTTATACAAAGTTTAATATTGCGAGTAGCTCATTTTGGGCCCATTATATCCCGCAGTATTTTTCTCGGCATTTGGGGGCACAAATCTACCGCAATGTGAACGTTCTAAACCAGCGCGTTCCACAGGGACCCACTGGAAAGCTGATTTAAATGGACATTTATTTACAGCAATTGAACACTAAATTCCTTCCATTTGGTCTATAAATTAATGTAAATGAGATTTAAAAATCATGTTTTATTGTGAATTATTTGTGAATATTATTTGGACATTTAGGCTATTTAAAAATGTTAATCATTTATTAAGAAATGGATAGATGTTTAGATCTAGTAATTGAAGTCTGAAATTAGCTACAATTAGGTAACTAACTAATTATATGCTTTAATTTCAGGTCATCCAAGTAAGATTATTTTATATTTGTTTCAGAATGCTTCAATCTATGATAACTGAAAATTTCATTCAGTTCTCTTAATTTTTAAGAAAGTTATGGGCTTTTGACTGTTCACGATCACAGCTTTTTTGTTATGACCATAGAAAATCAATAGGGAACAAGATGCTCATTTCCCAGTATGAAAATGGCCATAACTTTTTAAATACTTGAGATATTAAAGTGAATTAGGTGTCAAATTAAACATTTTTATGCTTTATCTGATGGGATAAATTACAGACTTGATTTTTTAAATCTCAAAATTTTGTAACATTGCTACTAAGCAGGATGGAGCGTGCTGCTAGGATCCTGCATATGGAGGGCCTAGGCGACCGACGGCCATCTAGCCTCCTAAAGGAGATGGTGGCTCTCCTGGACTCCCGCTTCGCACGAATCTTGGCCGCGTTCCCAGACATTCTGACCCCGCAGTTTCGATCATACGTATTTTTAGACCCTTTAGAAGAAGCAATGAATATTAAGGCTGATTCACAAAAATTAATATCATACTTTTATAATAATATTTTATATAGAGAATCACCCTCAACAGAAGCACTAAGGGAAGATTGGGAACATGAGCTAATGATAAAGATCGCGAAGGATAGATGGGAAAAGTATTTGATGAATACACATAACTGTTCTATTAATGCAAGACATAATTTAATTCAATTCAAATTATTACATAGACTATATTATTCAAAAACGAGGTTTAATAAATTTTATCCAAACGTCTCTCCCAGATGCGATAAATGTTTGTTTCAAAACGCTAATATAACACATTCATTTGTAGGATGTACAAAGTTGAATAAATTTTGGAGTGATATATTTGATATATTTACAAAGCTCTTCAAGTCAAGAATAGAACCCAAAATGGAATGGATTATATTTGGAATAATAGGAGAAGATACCAATTTAAATAAAGACCAAAATGTTTTTTTTAATTATGGGTTAATAATTGGAAAGAAATTGATACTTAAATTTTGGAAAAATACAACCATACCAACTGTTAAAATGTGGATTAGGAATATGATGGACATAGCACGCCTTGAAGAAATGAGACTCCGACTAATAGATAAATATGACCAATTCTTAAGGAGTTGGTCTCCTTTCATCGACTTTTTGGAATCATGTGATGCAGCGGTACCATAAGGATTGCTGATTTCAGTTCATGACGTGGATAGATCTACATCTGCGAATACAGATTTGAAAAATTCTCTTTTAAGGGGCCTTCTCTTCTATTTCTACTTTCCACTTTTTATTTTTTATTTTATTTTTTTATTTTTTATATACACACTTCACGTTTTTCTACTCTCTACCATCTATTTTTCCACTTTTTCCCCTTTCTATTGTTTTCTTTTTCTTGTCTTGCTTACTTCCTTCTCATAACATAAAACTAGAGGTTGCACATAGAGTGGATTACGGTATGACATAGTTGGCACCTAAAATTAGGTTCCACTGTATTGTTTTGTACTGTATTAACTTCTAATAAAATAAACAAATAAAAAAAACCAAAAAAATTAAAAAAAATAAAAAAACCATGCAGTCTACTTAGCGGCTAGAGGGAGTACTCGTGAACGATATAAAAATCTGCCGCTTCATTCAGTCAAAGGGTCCCTCTGGGACAGAAGATTTGGCTAAGATCTCAGAAGAGGTTTGGCCAGAAGACTGGTTCCAGCCGAGGAACTGAAGATAATAGGTCTCGGCCAGAGAAGGCCTTCAGGTCTATCGACAGCATTGAGACTTATCTGAAGATCTAAAGACATCATCACATAAATTGTGAGTAAAAATTGACTATTATTCTTTGAATTTGAAGCTGCAAAGCTTTAATTTTAAATGGCTTCTGTATAAAGAGCCAGAAAGTATTTTTTCCAATCTGTCTGGAGAAAGGAGACCAACCTTGGAAATTGTTTTGAAGTGTTGATAACGCATTCCTTTCGAACTATCGTCATCTTTATGCCCATGGATGTTGGAGAGATGTTATCTGCAATATCAGTTTGTTATTGTTCCAAGAAATTATGTTTACATAAAGTTGGAGCAGAATTCAGAGAAGACTCAGTTCATTTAATTTAAAGACTTGGCGATCTGCCAAGACTCTTTAAAATCATGGAGCCAGAAGATGAAGAAAGAGCCATGCCTGAGGAACCACGAGGTGGCGATGAAAGACCAATTAGACAACTTAAACTCACTGAGAAAGGCCAACTTCTAGCTCAGAAGGGAGCCAAGAAGGAGGAAAACTCGATATGGGAACAAGTTAATGAGTCAATTGATAGCTACAGAAAACTCAGGTATCGAGAAGAAACAGATAATTCACAAGCTGCCTATTTGAAAGAAACCGAAAAGAAGAGAAACGGATTATGGAAACAGGTTACCAGATTAATTAAGAAACAGAAGAAATTAATGGAATCACAACAGAAAGTGATCAAGGTGAAATCTAATATGAGCCAACTATTGAACCTCTGCCAGGAAGTTGACAAGAAACAAGATGTGCTGTTGGGTTTACAGTCGTCTCAGGAAGAACACATAAGACACACCCAATGGGAGGAAGACAGGGTGAAGATATTCAATGTTTTCATGGATAAGGCAGAGGAGTGGTTATCTGAAATTATGCCACAACTTACGAGCTTAGTAGCTGGAAGTGCAATGCAACAAGGTGCCAGAAAGGAAGATGAGATTGCACCTGGGGATAGTATCTCTAATATATCTCCACGAGGATCAGGACATAAATCTGGTTCTTCAGCCAGTTCGGTATCAAGGGCTTCTGCTCGATTGGGAGTTGAAGCTGACCTAGCTGCTCTCTCAATAGCAGCGGAGGCCTTGAGGATGAAACATGATATTGAGAGAGAAGAAGAAGAGATGAGGCGACGAAAGAAACAACTGAAACTAGACACAAAGATGCGGTGGCCAAAGCAAAGAAGGAGATATTGGAAAGAGAGGGTTCAAGATGCAGCTCTAGATCATCAAAGACGATGAGCTCTGGACCAAGAGAAAAAACTGCTCCAAGTGAGTCAGCAGTTGGATCAATTCCACAATCGAGGTCCATCGGATTTCATGGTTTTGAAAACCCATTGTAAGATGGGTAAAACCCATTGTAAGATGGGTAAAACCCATTGTAAGATGGGTACAACCTCATCTTAGCAAATGAGAGCTAGATCGAAACAAACTATTAATGGAGTGTCCATGGATGCTCGAGATAAACCAATAGCAGACCACGCTTTTCCGAGGCCCGATGTACAGGCTCGAGCAAGCCAATTTGAGTCACAGAGGCCTGTTTATCAACAGGTGGAGGTAAGCCAAAGTTATATGGATGGATTATTAGCATTGGTGAAAAAGCAAACTGAATTCAACCAGATCATAGCTCGACAAAATACTTCTCTCATTCTAGCGGTATGAAGCTTTCGTAAGGGCATTAGAAGAAGTATTAGAAATGAAAATTACGGATGAAAAGGAGCGCTTACGATTTCTGGTGAAGTACACGTGGAAGTGTTCATGTACTTGTAGAAAGTTGTCAAAATGAGCCAGACAGCCATGGCTATAAAAAGGCGAGAAGGTTACTTAAAGAACGTTTTGGTAATGAACAGAGGATTGCTAACACATTAATGGAGAAGGCCCATGCTTGGAAAGAATTCAAGCTGCAAGATGGGGAGGCATTGAGGCATGCAATATTTCTGAGAAATCTCGGCCACATGGAGAAAATGAATCTTCCAAGTAATACTGGAATCATCATTAGCAAGTTGCCCAGAAGACTGAGAGAAAGGTGGAGATACGAAACAGGTGGAATAATGGATAAGAGGAACCAAGTAGCCAGGCTACCAGACCTGGTGGACAAGGAAGTATGGTACAGGTTAGAGCCACACTACGGGACTAGTGAAGATCATAAACTGATTGCAACTAGCAAAGGTTCTACCTTTACCAAAACTGAAGAAAGATCAGAACCTAAGAGAAGTAGTTTTGCTATCACAACCATACCCGTGGAAACGACAGACGGAATGAAAGGAAATGTGTCTACTAGCAAGCAAATAGTATTTTGTTTCTTATGTGATGAAGTTGGTCACACCATATGATGGTGTCGAAGATTCAAGATGAAAGAATATGAAGACAAGAAGGATTTCTTGAAAGAGAAGGGAATCTGTTTTGGATGTTTAAAAAAAGGCCATATGGTGAGAGACTGTAAGAGTCCTATAATTTGTTATAAGTGCAGGCAATATCATCCTGAAGCACTTCACACTGATAAGAAGCTACCAGAGCATTGGGAAGAGGAAGAACTGGAACAAATAGATGAAGAGCTATCAGAGCAAATAGAAGTGGATGAACTGGAGCAAACGGAACAGAAGAAGAAGCCAACTACTAGAGATGCTATCACTTCACCTCAAGTAACTGCTCATATTGGGGCCGGGGTTGAAGCTTGTAATTTTTCTATCTTACCAGTACAGGTAAGGAACAGCAAGACGAATACAGTGTTGCAAACATATGCTTTTCTGGATCACGGAAGTTCGACTACCTTTTGCACAGAAAACCTGACGAGAAGGCTGAACATCACAGGAGAAGAGACTATGATTCGGTTACGTACCATGACTAAAGATGAAGAGAGCAGGAGTCATTACATTACGAGTATGGAGATATCCAGTCTGGATGAAGATAATTTTATACCAATATCTGAAGTGTTTACACATGAAACCATGCCTATTGGTCGTCAAAATATACCAAGACATCAAGACTTGAAACAATGGCCTTGCCTAAAGGAGGTCAGGATATCTGAAATAAATTTTTTTAAAGCATTGGAACCTATACAGATTGTGATGAGCCAAGGTGATGGATCGTATGTTACAAAAACCAGACTTGGATGGGTTATCTATGGCTCCTTGAGACGGAACAATGAAAACAGGAATCAGAAGAACTATCCTGCCATTGCTGTTAATCAAATATCTGCTGATGAATTAGAAAAGCCGGTGATGAAGCAATACCATCATGACTGCAATGAAAGTACCAGCAAAGAATCTGAAGAGATGTCGAATGAAGAGTTGAAGTTCATGGATATTATGAACTACTCAGTAACGATTGACTGACACTATTGTGTGCACTTACCTTTCAAACAAGAAAGTGTCAGTTTGTCGAAAAATCGTCGTAAGGCTGAGCATAGCCACCAGAATTTGAAACGTAAGTTTGGCGAGAATACAAAATTTCATGAAGTAAGAATCCCTTTGAAGAATAATTTCTACAAGGGTGATTGCTTAAAATCCAAGTCAACTGAGCAGGAATCAATTCAACCAGTAGAACATCTGACTTCCCTTTGAATTAAGGGAGGATTCATACTTTACAAGTAGATCAGCGACAATTGTGAAAGCATTCCACTAGATGACAGAGCCAAAGAAACCAGAGAGTTGGATTTGGACAAAGAAAATCTGCCAATGGAAAGAGCATTGGCAGTTACTAATGTTGTACAACTGAAATATGTTAACACAGAAGAAAATTCTGTGAATGAAGTTTCCAGAGAACTGACAGCGAACCGCTTCTTAAGCGATAAGAGATGGATCAATGAACTCTGTAAGCCAGACAGAGAATGGCCAAAGCTTGAGCTGGGATTTGAAATCTGTTATTGATCCGGACATTAAATCAAACCTAACGGTGAACTTTATTGCTAAAAATCCTGTTACTCTTTTGAAGGATTTTCACACTTCAACATTGTTGTTACAACACATTCATGAGTTGATCGGACATGGAGGAAGACGTTTCATGCTATCAAAGCTTTGGACTGTTATGTTTTGGACTATATATTGGGTATCATGCCTGATTTTAAGGGTTTGGTGCGCAAGGTATGACTTTAAACTAAAACCATTGTTTTAATAAGATTAATAATCAAGTTATGCTTGCTTCTAGAAGGCGAAAGTGAAGATGGAAGAGTCAATGATGAATTCTGATTGAGGATTTATAGTGCATTGTGGCAGCTCCCAAGGGTCGTGCCATCATACTGTCGAACCCCTCGGCACGGGAGTGGTTCAGTCCGGAGGCGGCCCTTAGCCAGAGGGTTTAAAGGCAGGGGTTTGGGTGCCATCTTTCTCTTGTTTGGTCTTCCCTACAACCGGGAGGAACATAATAAAAGGTGCCTCTCAAAACACTGGACTTCGTGCTTCCTTTTGAGACCCACGCACTACATTGGTGACCCCCGACGCTCCATTGGCGTCATGATGGAGAGAAGAGAAAGCCCTTCCTCCTCACAGGCCGTCCCGGCCCTGTCTCTGGACGCGGTCTCGTTGAAACTGCCCAACTTCTGGACCACCCGGCCGCTCATCTGGTTCCAGCAGCCGGAGGCCCAGTTCAACCTGCGGGGCATCACGGTCGATGCCACCCGCTTCTATTACCTGGTGGGGGCCCTCGAACAGGACACGGTTGAAGAGGTCACGGACTTCCTCGCAGCCCCCCCGGACACTGATAAGTATCTCGGCCTTAAGGAGCTCCTGCTCCAGATTTATGGCCTAAGCATAGGTATGTTGCAAAGCCTACCTGAAGCGTCGGTGAAAATCTGTCGCTGCGGGTGTGCGCGATTTTGGCGCCGTTTAGAGGGGGCGGGTTTAAAACGCGATTTTCTCTAAGCTGTTCCAATCGAAAATGTTCAGCCTAGTTAATTATTAACGAAAAATCGCTGAAAGACCCCGTCGCAAAAGCTATTATTAGGTTTAAAGGCCTTGAATAATAGTTATAGTAGTTTAAAAATCAATCTCTAAACCCGCGACCGCCAGCAACCGCAGGGTCTCATAAAGCAAACCACGAAAGGTAGGCTGTATATTTTTACATTAAAAAGGGCTTCTAAAGATCCCTTTATACAAAGTTTAATATTGCGAGTAGCTCATTTTGAGCCCATTATATCCCGCAGTATTTTTCTCGGCATTTGGGGGCACAAATCTACCGCAATGTGAACGTTCTAAACCAGCGCGTTCCACAGGGACCCACTGGAAAGCTGATTTAAATGGACATTTATTTACAGCAATTGAACACTAAATTCCTTCCATTTGGTCTATAAATTAATGTAAATGAGATTTAAAAATCATGTTTTATTGTGAATTATTTGTGAATATTATTTGGACATTTAGGCTATTTAAAAATGTTAATCATTTATTAAGAAATGGATAGATGTTTAGATCTAGTAATTGAAGTCTGAAATTAGCTACAATTAGGTAACTAACTAATTATATGCTTTAATTTCAGGTCATCCAAGTAAGATTATTTTATATTTGTTTCAGAATGCTTCAATCTATGATAACTGAAAATTTCATTCAGTTCTCTTAATTTTTAAGAAAGTTATGGGCTTTTGACTGTTCACGATCACAGCTTTTTTGTTATGACCATAGAAAATCAATAGGGAACAAGATGCTCATTTCCCAGTATGAAAATGGCCATAACTTTTTAAATACTTGAGATATTAAAGTGAATTAGGTGTCAAATTAAACATTTTTATGCTTTATCTGATGGGATAAATTACAGACTTGATTTTTTAAATCTCAAAATTTTGTAACATTGCTACTAAGCAGGATGGAGCGTGCTGCTAGGATCCTGCATATGGAGGGCCTAGGCGACCGACGGCCATCTAGCCTCCTAAAGGAGATGGTGGCTCTCCTGGACTCCCGCTTCGCACGAATCTTGGCCGCGTTCCCAGACATTCTGACCCCGCAGTTTCGATCATCGACCCCCAGCCACGGAGTGGTGCATTTTATCCAGACTACCGGCCCACCACTCCATGCACGAGCACGCCGACTGCCGCCGGATAAACTGCGTCTGGCACGGCGGGAATTCCGCACAATGGAGATCTTGGGGATCGTCCGCCCTTCGAGCAGCCCTTGGGCGTCCCCACTCCACATGGTCCCTAAGTCGAGCGGGGGCTGGCGACCTTGCGGGGATTACCGATGGCTGAACGCCGCAACAACAGCGCATCGTACCCCGTACCCCACATCCAGGACTTCACCGCCCATTTGGCTGGGGCCACAATATTTTCAAAAGTGGATCTGGTACGGGGTTATAACCAGATCCCGGTTCATCCGGATGACGTATCCAAGACGGCGATCATCACGCCATTCGGACTTTACGAGTTCATGCGGATGCCGTTCGGCCTCAAGAACGCTGCGCAGGCCTTTCAATGCCTAATGGACGGGGTTTGTCGCAACCTCGATTTCGTGTTTGTGTACCTGGACGACATCCTGGTTACCAGCCGCTCGCAGCAGGAGCACTGCGCCCACCTTCGGCAGCTCTGCCAGCGGCTCAGCGAGCATGGTTTGGCCATCAACCTCGACAAGTGCCGTTTTGGTGTAACCGAGATTGACTTCCTCGGCCACCGCGTGACTGCGCAAGGCGCGGTTCCCCTGCTTGACAGGGTCGACGGCATCCGTCAGTTTCCCCGCCCACGCACGGTGCGTGGCCTGCAGGAGTTTGTCGGCATGGTGGCTTTTTACCATCGTTTCGTGCCATCCGCGGCCTACATCATGCGGCCTCTGGATCGGGTGGGCAGAACAAGAACGTTGAATGGACCCACGAGGCAGGGGCAGCTTTTGACGGCGCGAAGGAGGCCCTTGCTCGGGCCGTACTGCTGGTGCACCCGCGGGAAGATGCCCCGACTGCTCTCACAGTGGACGCCTCGGAGTCGGCGGTTGGTGCTGTGCTGGAGCAACTGATGGGCGGAGGTTGGCGGCCCCTGGCCTTCTTCAGCCGGCACCTCAACCGTGCGCAGTCAAAATACAGCGCGTTCGATCGCGAGCTCCTGGCTCTGCACCTGGCAGTGCGCCATTTTCGCTACTTCCTGGAGGGCCGCCCGTTCACCGCCTACACGGACCACAAGCCGCTCACTTTCGCCCTGGCGAAGGTTTCCGACCCCTGGTCCGCACGACAGCAGCGGCAATTGGCCTACATATCGGAGTATATAACATCTATCCGCTACATCGAGGTGAAAGAGAACCGGGTGGCCGACGCATTGTCCCGCCCCGCTATCAACGCCGTGTTCGAGGTGGCGCCCGGAATTGACAATTCTGCTCTGGCAGAGGCACA
This sequence comes from Amblyraja radiata, assembly GCF_010909765.2. Taxonomy (NCBI): domain Eukaryota; kingdom Metazoa; phylum Chordata; class Chondrichthyes; order Rajiformes; family Rajidae; genus Amblyraja; species Amblyraja radiata. The sequence goes on from NC_045968.1 coordinate 61,163,794, forward strand.
GCTCACGGACGATGAGGTGCCCGCCTACCGGACTGCCATCTCCGGCCTCCGCCTTGAGGATGTCCCTCTCGGTCCTGGGAGAGTGACAATCCTGTGTGATGTGTCGTCCGGTCAGACGCGCCCCATCGTCCCTGCCACCTGGCGCCGGAGGGTGTTCGAGGTGATCCACGGACTGGCTCACCCATCAATCCGGGCGACAACGGCACTAGTGGCCGCTCGTTTCATGTGGCACGGTCTGCGCAAGCAGGTTGGCCATTGGGCTCGCACCTGCATTCCGTGCCAGACGGCAAAAATCCAGCGTCATGTCCGTGCGCCTCTCCAGGAGTTTGGTCTACCTCACCGGCGATTCGACCATCTCCACATAGACATTGTAGGGCCTCTCCCGCCGTCCCGGGGCATCACCCACCTTCTTACAATGGTAGACCGCTTCACACGGTGGCCGGAGGCCATTCCGCTGGCCGATACTTCAACGGCTACGTGTGCTCGTGCGTTGTCCGCGCACTGGATTGCCCGCTTCGGGGTTCCGGCGCACATCTCCTCAGACCGGGGGCAACAGTTCACCTCCGAGCTGTGGTCAGCCATGGCTCGCTTGCTGGGGGTGCGGCTACACCACACCACGGCTTACCACCCGCAAGCTAACGGTCTGGTGGAGAGATTCCACCGGCAGCTTAAGGCAGCACTGAAGGCACGACTCTCCGGCCCGGACTGGATGGACGAGTTGCCGTGGGTCATCCTGGGCATCCGGACTGCTCCCAAAGAGGACTTGGCCTCATCATCGGCGGAGCTCGTGTACGGGTCGCCACTCACGGTGCCCGGGGAGTTCGTGCCGTCGGCGCCGGGGCAGCAGGGAACGCCCTCATCCACCCTAAAGCGCCTTCGCGAGCGAGTTGGCAGGCTCGCACCCGTCCCGACGTCCCGCCATGGGACATTTCGCCCACACGTGCCATCAGCCCTCAGGGACTGCCCGTACGTCTTCCTGCGCCGTGATGCCCACCGGACTCCACTCCAGAAGCCGTACGAGGGCCCGTTCCGGGTGCTGGAACACGGGCAGTCGACTTTTGTCCTGGACATGGGGGGACGGCAGTGTCGATTGACCGTTTGAAGCCGGCACACCTGGACATTGACCAACCTCGGCCTCGAGGGCGCCCCCCTTCACGGCTCCCTCCGCCTGTCACTCCACCTGTCCTCCCGCCGGTCCCTCGACCTGTCCCTCCACCTATGCCTCCGCGAGCCCCACGATCGGCTGACTTCCGATCGCGGGCCGGCCGGGTCGTGCGCCCGCCGGTGCGTTTCGTGCCTCTGGTTCTGGGGGGGGGGTCCTGTGGTGGCTCCCAAGGGTCGTGCCATCATACTGTCGAACCCCTCGGCACGGGAGTGGTTCAGTCCGGAGGCGGCCCTTAGCCAGAGGGTTTAAAGGCAGGGGTTTGGGTGCCATCTTTCTCTTGTCTGGTCTTCCCTACAACCGGGAGGAACATAATAAAAGGCGCCTCTCAAAACACTGGACTTCGTGCTTCCTTTTGAGACCCACGCACTACAGCATGCTATTTTTATCCCCTCATTAGTATATTGGCTAGTATCCCCGCCTGTCACGTGGGAGACCGGGATTCAATTCCCTGATTTTTTGCTTTTGATATATGTTAAGCCTTCATGGCTACTTTTTTGATGTTTATTGATAATTGCCTCATTATATACTCAGAACAATTAGGGGCCGGTATGTAGGGGCCGGTATGCCGTGGCCATTTGGCTTGTTTTGTGTGTCATTGATGATAGCATGTGTCTTTAAATTTTAGACTGCCAGTTATATTGTGGGTGGGATTTATGACGTATTTTTGGGCATGTTTGGAGCTAAGTTTCTTGCGCAGAAGCTTAGTTTTTAGTTTAGTTTCGGACCAGCATGTAGAAGGTTTACCCTTTGACCATGCGAAGTGTAACGGAGACACGAGGAGTTTTCTAACGTTTAAAGCGATAAGCTGGAGTTCGATGAAGATTATAGATCCGAGCCGGGAGAAGTTTGGATCTTATTGTTTGTATCTTATTGTTTTTCATCACCAATAAAGAATTTATTCATCAAAAGACAGTGTTTTGGAAGATTTGTCTGTGAAGAAGCCCTGACGGTCTCTGACGGAGAGCTCACATGCGTATAAAGAACTTAACCAAGACCTTCCCATTAACCATGCGGTCTGCTTAGCGGCTAGAGGGAGTAATCTCTTGAACGATATAAAAATCTGCCGCTACACTGAGCATTTCCGTATTTTGATGATGGCTGAAAACAGTATTTTGTTGGGGACATCGGTATTTCTCACATAAATGCAATAGAACGTACTACACAGAAACTGGATTTTTGAAAATCAGTTTTTGCATGCAACCTCATGTATTCTTAAAAAGTTCAGTATGGAATATCGAAAATCAGTACTACTGAAAAGTGAAAACATTTTTGAAATGTGAATTTATAATTCTTGATTCTGATTCAATAAGTGTGTCTGTGTGTGTGTGTGTCTGTGTCTGTGTGGCTCCGCGCTCCTTTGGTCGATGCTCACTCGCCCGCCCAGCGGCCGACCAAAGATCATAGCTGAAGACTGCGTCAGCCCAACCGGCGTCCCTTTAGTTGACACTCGCTCACCCCTCTCTCCTCCCCCTCTCACCCCCCCTCCCCCCTCTCTTCCCTCCCCTCTCACCCCCCCTCACCCCCTCTCTTCCCTCCCTCTTTCTCCCTCCTCCCCTCCCCTCTCTGTGCCTCTGTATCCCTCTCTGTGCCTCTGTGTCCCTCTCTGTGTCCCTCTCTGTCTCTCTGTGCCTCTCTCTATGCCTCTGTGTCCCTCTCTGTCTCTCTGTCTCTCTGTGCCTCTGTGTCCCCCTCTATGCCTCTGTGTCCCTCTCTCTCTCTACCCCCCCCCTCCCACTCTAGCCGCCTGCAAGTTGGGGGCCATACATGAGTGGATAGGGTGGGGATGGGGTAAAAGGAGTGAGTGAATAACATTAATATAATATTAATGGTGGTGTTTAGTGTGTGTGTGGGGGGTGGTTAGTGTGTGTGTGACGCCACAGGCCGCCCCCCCCACCCCCACAACCGTGCGTTGAGGGGACGGGACCCAACAGGTCCCACTTGGTCTATTAAACGTCTGATCTTGGCAATGTGTGTGTTCGTTCGTGTGTGTGTTTGTTTCTGTGTAAAACAACTCGAAAAAACAACGCGATACCAGTAAAATTTTTTACATATTCCGATAGAGATTTTTCCCTGGAGTCCAAAATTGCCTTATCTGGAAAAGTCATGCTTTATTTCTCGAGTTATTTATAAAAATCTTCAAAAATCTGACAAACTTTGAAGTCTGCACCGTCTTGCTCGCGCTGCGAGTATCGTCACCCCCCACCCCTCCCTCCTCCATTGGTTGACGCCCGTTGCCTGCTCCCCACTGCTTCTCTCCCCCCCTCCTCTCCCCCCTCCTCTCCACCATCCTCTCCCATCCCTTCCTCTCCCCTGCCCCCTCCTCCTCCTTCCCCCCTCTCCCCCCCCCTCCTTTCGCCCCCCCCCCCTCCTTTCGCCCCCCCCCCTCCTGCCCCCCCACTCCTTCTCCCCCCCCTCCCAGGGTGCACAAGTACCACGCCAGCAGCGTCACGAGAAACAGCAGCAGGTCGCCCCAAGGACACTCGCAGAGCGAGCAAGACGGTGCAAACTTCAAAGTTTGTCAGATTTAGATTATCATTAATAACACGAGAAATAAAGCATGACATTTTCAGATAAGGCGCTTTTGAGAAAATCGGGGAAAAAATCTCTACCGGAATATGTAAAAATGTTACCGTTAGCGCGTCGTTTTTTCGAGAAGATGTGATTAGACACAAACAAACACACACACGAACAAACACACACACACGTCCAAGAACAGACTTTTAATAGTTACTAGACCAAGTGGGACCCGTTGGGTCCCGTCCCCTCAACGAGCGGTTGTGGGAGGAGGGGGCGGCCTGCGGCGTCACACACACACTAACCAACCCCTCACACGCACACTAACCACCCCCCACACACATACTAACCACCCTCATTGATATTATATTAATATTATTCATTCACTCCTTTTACCCCATTCCCACCCTGTCCATTCAAATATAGCCCCCAACTTGCAAGCGTAACTAGAGAAGGAGGGGGGTAGAGAGAGGGACACAGAGGCCAGCAAGGGACACAGAGGCACAGAGAAGAACACAGAGGCACAGAGAGGAACACAGAGGCATAAAGGGGAACACAGAGAGGGATACATAGGCACAGAGAGGGGCACAGAGAGGGACACAGAGGCACAGAGTGGGACCCAGAGGCACAGAGTGGGACCCGGAGGCATAGAGAGTGACACAGAGGCACAGAGAGGGACACAGAGAGGGACACAGAGGCATAAAGAGGGACACAGAGGCATAGAGAGGGACACAATGTTCTATAGACTCAGGATCAGTTCCTGTGGATTCGAGGGTAGCTAATGTTATCCCACTTTTTAAGAAAGGTGGGAGAGAGAAAACAGGGAATTTTAGACCAGTTAGCCTGACATCAGTGGTGGGGACGATGCTGGAGTCAATTATAAAAGATGAGAGAGCCGCTCATTTGGATAGCAGTAACAGGATCGGTCCGAGTCAGCATGGATTTACAAAGGGGAAATCATGCTTGACTAATCTTCTGGAATTTTTTGAAGATGTAACTAGGAAAATGGACAAGGGTGAGCCTGTGGATGTAGTGTACCTGGACTTTCAGAAAGCATTTGATAAGGTCCAACATTGGAGATTAGTGGGCAAAATTAGGGCACATGGTATTGGAGGTAAGAGTGCTGACATGGATAGAGAAGTGGTTGGAAGACAGGAAACAAAGAGTAGGGATCAACGGGTCCCTTTCAGAATGGCAGGCAGTGACTAGTGGGGTACCGTAAGGCTTGGTGCTGGACCGCAGCTATTTACAATATACATCAAAGATTTGGATGAAGGATTTCAGTAACATTAGCAAATTTGCAGATGACTCAAAGCTGGGTGGCAGTGTGAACTGTGAGGAGGATGCTATGAGAATGCAGGGTGACTTGGACAGGTTGGGGGAGTGGGCAGATGCATGGCAGATGAAGTTTAAAGCGGATAAATGTGAGGTTATCCACTTTGGTACAAAAACAGGAAAGCAGATTACTATCCAAATGGCGTCGTTGGGAAAAGGGGAAGTACAACGGGATCTGGGGTTCCTTGTACATCAGTCTATGAAAGTAAGCATGCATGTACAGCAGGCAGTGAAGTAAACAAATGGCATGTTGGCCTTTATAACATAGAAACATAGGAAAAATATACAAGAGGAATCGAATATAGGAGTAAAGAGGTCCTTCTGCAGTTGTACAGAGCCCTAGTGAGACCACACCTGGAGTATTGTGTGCAGTTTTGGTCCCCTAATTTGAGGAAGGACATTTTTGCTATTGAGGGAGTGCAGCGTAGGTTTAGGCAAGGCAAGGCAAGGCAACTTTATTTATATAGCACATTTCATACACGAGGCAGACTCAAAGTGCTTCACATACAAACATGTCATACAATAAATGAAATAATAAAATGAAATAAAATAGAAGAACTAAAAGAAAAGAAAAACAAAATTAAAAATGCATTATAAAAAGTGCAAAAGTTAAAAGTGCAATGTAGTTAAGATTTAGCTGAAAGCTAAAGTAAACATAAAAGTTTTCAGTCTTGTTTTAAAAGTGGTCAAAGTTGAGGCAAGTCTTAAATCTTCAGGAAGTTTATTCCAGCTATTTGTTGCATAGTAACTAAATCCTGCTTTCCCATGTTTTGTATTTACTCTGGGAATCACTAGCAGATTGGTTTCAGAAGATCTTAGCGGTCTAGAAGGCTTATATAGTGGAAGCATGTCAGTGATATACTTTGGCCCTAAACCATGTAGTGATTTATAGGTGGGCAGCAGGATTTTAAAATCAATTCTCTGACATACAGGGAGCCAATGTAAGGATTTAAGAATTGGTGTAATATGCTCAAATTTTTTGGTTTTTGTTAGAACTCTAGCAACAGCGTTCTGAACAAGCTGTAGCTGCCTGACAGTTTTTTTTTGGAAGACCTGCAAGGAGACCGTTGCAATAATCTAGCCTACTATTAATAAAGGCATGTATAAGTTTTTCTAAATCTTGAGCTGACATGAGTCCTCTTAATCTTGCTATGTTTTTGAGGTGATAGTAGGCCGATTTTGTTACTGATTTGATGTGACTGTCGAAATTTAAATCTGAATCCATAATGACCCCAAGATTTCTGGCTTTGTTTGAAGTTTTCAGGGACAGAGAGTGAAGGTGTTGGGTTACTTTAAGCCTTTCATTTTTAGCACCAAAAACAATTATCTCCGTTTTGTCCTTATTTAGTTGGAGAAAATTTTGGCACATCCAGTCTTTGACTTGCTCAATGCACTGGCACAACAGATCTATGGGGCGATAATCATTTGGTGATAGCGCTACATAGATTTGAGTGTCATCGGCATAGCAGTGGTGGTCAATATTATTATATCGCATGATTTGCCCTAGTGGGAGCATGTAGATGTTGAATAAAGAGGGCCCTAAGATCGAACCTTGCGGTACTCCACACGTCACGTTGGTTGGTTCTGATACAAAGTCTCCAATGGAAACAAAATAGTTCCTATCTTGTAAATATGACCTGAACCAACTTAAGACTGTGCCTGAGAGCCCCACCCATTTTTCCAACCTGTCCAAAAGTATTGAGTGATCAACAGTGTCGAATGCAGCACTGAGATCTAATAGCATTAATATTGAAACTTTGCCAGAGTCTGTGTTAAGACGGATGTCGTTTACAACTTTAATAAGAGCGGTCTCGGTGCTATGAAGAGGTCGAAATCCTGACTGGAAGTTGTCGTAGCAGCCAGTTGAAGCCAGGAATTGATTAAGTTGCTGGAGGACAACTTTCTCAATGATTTTGCTTATGAAAGATAGGTTTGAAATTGGTCTATAGTTGTTAATAATAGAGGCATCTAGGCTCCGCTTTTTTAAAAGAGGTTTAATAACTGCAGTTTTCAAGGCTTTTGGGAAATTGCCTGATTGAAGAGAGCTGTTAACTATTTGCAGTATGTCTATTGCTAAGCAGTCAAAAACATTCTTAAAGAAGTTGGTAGGTAAAGCATCAAGGCAGCAGGTGGATGGCCTTAGTTGTGTCACCGTTTCCACAAGAGTTTTAGAGTCTATGACATTAAAGCATGTCATCATTGCCACGTTACCTTTGCCTAAACAGGGTGGTGATCCAACATTTTTGTTTGAAGCGGTGATATTGATGGCACGTCTGATGCCTTCAATTTTATCTGTATAGAATAATGCAAACTCATTGCATTTCTGCGTGGAATGGAGTTCAGGTGGTAATTGTGTTGGGGGGTTGGTCAGTCTGTCAACAGTTGCAAATAGGGTTTTTGCCTTATTAGTGTTGTTGTTAATGATATTGGAGAAAAATGTTTCTCTAGCACTTTTTAAGTCTAAATTGTAGGCACGGAGGCTCTCTTTATAGATGTCATGGTGAATATGAAGTTTTGTTTTCCGCCAGATGCGCTCAGCTTTCCGGCATTCTCTTTTCTGGGCTGTTACAAAAGCAGCTTTTCTCCAGGGTGCATTTTGCTTACCAGAAATCGTTTTAACCGTAACAGGTGCAATGACATCTATAACTTTCACAATTTTGGAGTTAAAGTTATCTACAAGATCATCAGCAGAACATGGGTTTAGAGGTGGTAAGAGGGAGATCGCATTTTTAAAGAGTACATTAGAATGTTCATTTATATACCGTTTTTTGACAGTATTTGATTTTGTCTGTATGTCGGAAATAAAAGATATATTAAAGAAAACACAGAAGTGGTCAGACAATGAAGGATCAGTCACGAAAATATCAGAAACAATGAGACCCTTTGTGATAATCAAGTCAAGGGTGTGCCCATTACAATGAGTAGCCTCTTTCACATGTTGAGACAGGTCAAATGTGTCTAAAATAGTTTAAAATTCTTTTGCACCCTTGTCATTCAAATCATCAGTATGAAAATTAAAATCACCAGTTATAACTAGACAGTCAAAGTCAGTGGAGATGCTAGACAATAATTCTGTAAAGTCATCGAAAAAATTAGCATAATATTTAGGAGGCCTGTAAATAATTAATAGGAGAACTCTGGGGGAACATTTCAATACAGCACAAAGGTATTCGAATGATGGAAAATCACCAAGTGACATCTGTTTCCCCTGAAATACATTTTTAAATATAACAGCAACTCCTCCACCTCTTTTTCCAGATCTACATACATCAAAAAAGTTATAGTTTGGAGGAGCTGTCTCGATCAGAATGGTTGCACTGTTATTTTGTTCTAGCCATGTTTCAGTTAAAAACATAAAATCCAGTTTAGAGGTGGTAATAAAATCGTTGACTAAAAATGATTTGTTATTAAGAGACCTAACATTAAGCAGACCCATCCTGATGGTATTATTGATAGGCTTTATGGTTGGTTTAGGTTTGGAGGTAATAGGTATTAGGTTTGTTAGGTTAGCAGTGTGTCTAAGTTTCCCTTTGTTTACTCTCTGAGTAGTCACAACAGGAATGCAGAAGGTGCCATAGTTTGACGTAGGCGACCATGGGTTCAGCTGATTATGCGAACTTCCTTCATAATGTGTCTACGGCTGAACCCTTTCTTGTATCAGTAATATTCAAGACTGATGTTTACAAGGATAATTCCCGGGATGGCGGGACTATCATATGCTGAGAGTATGGAGCAGCTGGAATTTAGAATGAGAGGGGATCTCATTGAAACTTGCCAAAGAGGGAGTACAGAGAAGGTTCACCAGACTGATTCCTGGGATATCAGGACTTTCATATGAAGAAAGAGTGGATAGACTCGGCTTGTACTCGCTAGAATTTAGAAGATTGAGGGGGGATCTTATAGAAACTTACAAAATTCTTAAGGGGTTGGGCAGGCTAGGTGCAGGAAAATAGTTCCCGATGTTGGGGAAGTCCAGAACAAGGGGTCACAGTTTAAGGTTAAGGGGGAAATCCTTTAGGACCGAGATGAGAAAAACATTTTTCACACAGAGAGTGGTGAATCTCTGGAATTCTCTGCCACAGAAGGTAGTTGAGGCCAGTTCATTGGCTATGTTTAAGAGGGAGTTAGATGTGGCCCTTGTGGTTAAAGGTATCAGGGGGTATGGAGAGAAGGCAGGTACAGGATACTGAGTTGAATGATCAGCCATGATCATATTGAATAGCGGTGCAGGCTCGAAAGGCCGAATGGCCTACTTCTGCACCTATTTTCTATGTTTCTATGTTAAGGGCTTGGACACACTAAAGGCAGGAAACATGTTCCCGATGTTGGGGGAGTCCAGAACCAGAGGCCACAGTTTAAGAATAAGGAGTAAGCCATTTAGAATGGAGATGAGGAAACACATTTTATCACAGAGAGTGGTGAGTCTGTGGAATTCTCTGCCTCAGAGGGCAGTGGAGGCAGGTTCTCTGGATGCTTTCAAGAGAGAGCAAGATAGGGCTCTTAAAAATAGTGGAGTCAGGGGATATGGGGAGAAGGCAGGAACAGGGTACTGATTGGGGATGATCAGCCATGATCACATTAACCATATAACCATATAACCATATAACAATTACAGCACGGAAACAGGCCATCTCGACCCCTCTAGTCCGTGCCGAACACATAATCTCCCCTAGTCCCATATACCTGCGCTCAGACCATAACCCTCCATTCCTTTCCCATCCATATAACTATCCAATTTATTTTTAAATGATAAAAACGAACCTGCCTCCACCACCTTCACTGGAAGCTCATTCCACACAGCTACCACTCTCTGAGTAAAGAAGTTCCCCCTCATGTTACCCCTAAACTTCAGTCCCTTAATTCTCAAGTCATGTCCCCTTGTTTGAATCTTCCCTACTCTCAGTGGGAAAAGCTTTTCCACGTCAACTCTGTCTATCCCTCTCATCATTTTAAAAACCTCTATCAAGTCCCCCCTTAACCTTCTGCGCTCCAAAGAATAAAGCCCTAACTTGTTCAACCTTTCTCTGTAACTTAGTTGCTGAAACCCAGGCAACATTCTAGTAAATCTCCTCTGTACTCTCTCTATTTTGTTGACATCCTTCCTATAATTAGGCGACCAAAATTGTACACCATACTCCAGAATTGGCCTCACCAATGCCTTGTACAATTTTAACATTACATCCCAACTTCTATACTCAATGCTCTGATTTATAAAGGCCAGCACACCAAAAGCTTTCTTTACCACCCTATCTACATGAGATTCCACTTTCATGGAACTGTGCACAGTTATTCCCAGATCCCTCTGTTCACCTACATTCTTCAATTCCCTACCATTTACCATGTACGTCCTATTTTGATTTGTCCTGCCAAGATGTAGCACCTCACACTTATCAGCATTAAACTCCATCTGCCATCTTTCAGCCCACTCTTCCAACTGGCATAAATCTCTCTGTAGACTTTGAAACTCTTCTTCATTACCCGCAACCCCACCAATCCTAGTATCATCTGCATACTTACTAATCCAATTTACCACACCATCGTCCAGATCATTGATGTACATGACAAACAACAGTGGACCCAACACAGATCCCTGTGGCACCCCACTCGTCACTGGCCTCCAACCTGACAAACAACCATCCACCATTACTCTCTGGCATCTCCCATTCAGCCACTGTTGAATCCATCTTGCTACTCCACCATTAATACCCAACCATTGAACCTTCTTAACCAACCTTCCATGAGGAACCTTGTCAAAGGCCTTACTGACGTCCATATACACAACATCCACTGCTTTACCCTCATCAATTTCCCGAGTAACATCTTCAAAAAATTCAAGAAGATTAGTTAAACATGACCTTCCAGGCACAAATCCATGTTGACTGTTCCTAATCAGACCCTGTTTATCCAGATGCTTATATATATTATCTCTAAGTATTCTTTCCATTAATTTGCCCACCACTGACGTCAAACTAATAGGTCTATAATTGCTAGGTTTACTCTTAGACCCCTTTTTAAACAATGGAACAACATGCGCAGTACGCCAATCCTCCGGCACTATTTCCGTTTCTAATGACATTTGAAATATTTCTGCCATAGCCCCTGCTATTTCTACACTAACTTCCCTCAATGTCCTAGGGAATATCCTGTCCGGACCTGGAGACTTATTCACTTTTATATTTCTCAAAAGTGTCAGTACTTCCTCTTCTTTGATCCTCATAGTTTCCATAGCTACTCTACTTGTTTCCCTTACCTCACATAATTCAATGTCCTTCTCCTTGGTGAATACCGAAGAAAAGAAACTGTTCAATATCTCCCCCATCTCTTTTGGCTCTGCAGATAGTTGGCCACTCTGACTCTCTAATGGACCAATTTTATCCCTCGTTATCCTTTTGCTATTAATATAGCGGTAGAAACCCTTCGGATTTACTTTTACCTTACTTGCCAAAGCAACCTCATATCTTCTTTTAGCTTTGACATTTAACATTGAATGGCGGTGCTGGCTCGAAGGGCCAAATGGCCTACTCCTGCACCTACTGTCTATTGTTTTCTTTACTGCAAAAACTTACAGTATTTTATTTGCAGTGTTTGCATGCTCCTTTATAACATTTTACATAACATTTTATAACAGTACAACTTGATTATTAAAACAAGGACAACTTCAATTATTGATTTTTAAAAATGTATACAACAATGACCCAAATCTTCCCATTCCACCCACTCATTACTCTTGACTCAACCAAAATTATTTCTGAAATATTGGTCATAAATTTGGTGCAAAAATGCTCCAAAATAACTCAAAATGCACCAGAGAGCATCGAAAACCCCAGAGCTTCCAGGGCCCTTAAGCAGCCCTGGACCCCGGCCGCGAGGAACTTCGAGCTTCGCGCTCATGATGTGCGCTGCGTTCACATTATTTTACATAAAATTATTGTGATCCTGTCATGCCACCCCCCTTTTAGAAAAGCTTTGTACAGGCCTGCACTTCTTTGACTTCTCTTCCAACCTGTCCAAGTCTTCTGCAGAATCCCTGCCTCCTTAACATTACCTGCCCCTCCACCTATCTTTGTAACATCCACAATCCTGGCCACAAACCTATCAATTTCATGATCCAGATCATTAAAATAAAATATGAAAAGTAGCGGCCCTAACACCCACCCCTGCAGACACCACTAGTCGGGTAGCCAACCAGAAAAAGCCCCCTTTATTGCCACACTTTGCTTTCTGCCATTCAGCCAATCTTCTATCTGTGCTAGTACCTTGCCTCTAATATTATGGGTCCCTATCTTGTTTAACAGCCTCACATGCAGCAGCTTATCAAAGTGGCGGCGCTGCCTTGCAGTCCATTTTGTCTTTTCGTTTTTTTGTTTTCTTTTTGTCCCGTTTCAGTTTATTTATGTATGTGTGGGGGGAGCTTGTTTTTGGTCTCTTCCTTCGGGGGGGATGCGACCTTTCTTGTCATATCCCCCGTCTCCATCTGCGCTGAGGCCTAATGGCGGAACTGGCGGCCTCCAATGGGGACCGACCTCAAGGCTCCGGAGGCAGAGCCAGGACTTACTTACCAGTGGACGATAGCGTCGGGAGCTCGCAGGTCACAGGTTGGTGACCTGTTTTTTCGGGGCTCCCGCAACACCAGCTTCGTCCGCTGGACTGGAGGGTGGCAGCTTCGACCGCCCCGCGCCGCGGAGTTTGAACCGGCCCGTTCGCGGAGCTCGTATTCAGCCGCGGGACTTGCTTATCATCACCCGGCTGGCTCACAACATCGGAGGCCTGGATCGCCTCAGCGCAGAGGGAGAGCAAGGAGAGAAGAGAAAAGGACTTTGGGACTTTCGCCTTCCATCACAGTGAGGAGGTGCCTGGTGGACTCACTGTGGTGGATGTTAAACTGTGTTGAATGTGTGTTTTGTTAGTTTATTCTATGTTATGACTGCAAGGTTAAACCATTTCGTTGTACTGTAAATGTGCAATGACAATAAAGTTGAATCTAATCTAATCTAATCTAATCAAAGGCCTTCTGAAAATTCAAGTAAACAACGTTCACTACTCACCTTTGTCTATCCTGCTTGTTATCTCCTCCAAGAAATCCAATAGATTTGACAGGCAAGATCTTCTCTTAACAAATGCTGATCATGCTGTCTTTGGCCTGTTTTATCTGGTGCTTCCAAGTACCCCAAAACCTGATCCTTAATAATGGACTTAAAAATCTTGCCCACCATTGAAGTCGCGCTAACTGGCCCATAATTTCAGTTGGAGACTTCATCAGAACATAATGTCTCTAGCACTTTCTGCTTTTATTTCTGGTTTTCAGTACCTGCGATGTTTTCATTGATGTTCACTGAGTTTCACTCACCGATTAAGGAGCCCCCACAGAATGGAATCCCGTTCTTTGATAACATTGCAATCCAGGGTGAAGATCCCCTTGACACTACTCTGCCCTGTGCGATTTTGGGCTGGATTGATGGCCTCTGTATTCGGGGTTCTCCACACACTGGAAAGTTGTACAGAAACAGTCATTCAACGTTGTACATTACAAATAACATTCTGAGACTAAAGAATGAACACACAAGGTTCAAGTGACTGAATTCTCAGACATATTCACGAGGCCCATTCAGGCAAGGTTCCCATGCTTCCTTACTACACTGGGAAAAGGACAAAGGGCTAACTTGAGAGGTCAAAAGACCTAGGTCTTGTTCTTTTTTTTCCCCCAACACAGCTAATTTCTGCCTGAGGGCAATGGTTAGAGACATCCTGCTAATGTTACTGGCAATTAAAGCAGAGGACACACTGTGTGCGGGGAGGGCACAACATACAAGTGTGAGTAGGTGTGACAGAAGTGCAAAGATCATGTTGATCAACGTAAAATGCTTCATGCCACAAATGTGGAATGAAACAGAGAGATGTTCACTGTCAGGAAATAACAAATGTACCTCAGCAATAATATCAGCAGAAATGTTTGCAAATTCAGCTGTTAGTTTCAACGTTCGACTAAACACCCAAAACGGTTAAAGGTCATGGAGACACAAGAGATACTAGAATCTGCATCAAAATATAGAACATAGAAAAGTATAGCGGGAACGGACCATTCAGACCACAATGTCTGTTCCCAACACGATACCTTGTTAAACTAATCTCCTCTGATCCATATCCCTCCATACCCAGTTGCCTATCTAAATGGCTCTTGAACATCACTCTATTATCTGTCCCCACCACCACCCGTGGCAGCATGTTCAAGCCTCACCACCCTCTGAATAAAAATCTGCCACTTACTTTAAACCTATACGCTCTAGTCCTTGACATTTCGACCCTGTGAAGAAGCTTCTGACTTTTCCCTGAACCTACAAGCTTTTCATTTAGTTTAGTATATCATTATCACGTGTATAGTGAATAGTGAAGGGTCTCGACCCGAAACGTCATCTATTCCTTTTCTCCAGAGATGCTGTCTGACCCGCTGAGTTACTCCAGCTTTTTGTGTCTATCTATAGTAAAAAGCTTTTGTTTGCATGCTATCAAGTCAATGAAAAGACATTCATGAATACAATCAAGCCCAACACAGTGCACAGTGCTTGCAGGAGCAACCCTATACCCCGCATGGCCATGTGAATCCTCATCCCTCCCTGTCCCAATGGGTGAAGTGAGAGGATCCTAGGATTGTTGAGTTCTCCGTGACGATCTCAGCCTGCACCCACCGCCTCACCTATGGACCCCCCACCCCCTGCTCCGGTTAACTTGAGGAAGGACCCTCACATCTAATGGTGCCAGTCTGCCTGGAGATTCCAGGTCTGGCTGCCTTCACAATGTCTCTCTTCCCCTCCAATCCCCCTCCACCGCCTCTCCTGTTCCTCCTTCTCCAAAGGCTGCCCTTACTGGTCTCTCTCCATTTGCAGAATGTCAACTTTCGCAATCGCAAATCACAATTAGAATCTCCCAGATGAACCAGCACCTGAAATGACAAACCAGCAACTGACCTGTGAGTTGTGGATGATCCCTTTAACTAGTGGTGCTGAGGGTCCTTCCTGCCACGAGAGGTTGACTGATTGAGCATGTGGCGAGCCAGACTCTGGGGCCGGGAAGACATCAAGGGTCCTGTAAGAAGCACAGGACCCTGATTTAAATCACAATCAACATTTTCAACAAACCAGCTGACTGCTCCCAAGGCCAGAAATCAGGGATTCCAGCCCCGACCACAGGAGAACACACTGTGCCATCCATCAGCAACTCGTCAATACCAACCTCCATCACTGCACAGGATGTGACCATACACAAGCCGCAGGCAGGCACAAGGAACGTGAAACAGAAAATGCAGAGACAGGCCTCAATCAGGAGCTTCTGTGAAGATGTTTCATTAGAATTATTCTCATGAATCGTCTATGGATTTAAAAGTTGAAGAAAGCTCGGCGAGGGAAACTGGCTGAATCTCTTTGGAATTGAAGCCGAATAGAGAAGAATGTTCCACCTGATACAAACTTGTTCTCCTTCCGCAGATGCTGCCTGCCTAGCTGTGTGCTTCCAATGTTTTGTTTTATTATTGCACTGTGTCACCAGTGTCCCAGGCATCATTTTGCTAAGTCAAAATGTCAGAGGTTGGAGTCTCATGCCAGAAACCAGACTGATGATGGAGGGAGGACTGTGCTGAAGAACCGAAACACGTCAGCCCTCTCAGACGTGGCACTTTAAAGTGGAACAGCAGTGCTGGAGCACAGGGCAGAGGGAGGAAGTATTGTGCTGTGTGAGTGAGGGCTGCACTGTGGTGCTGTGTGTGTGTGTGTGTGAGTGAGGGCTGCACTGTGGTGCTGTGTGTGTGTGTGTGTGAGGGCTGCACTGTGGTGCTGTGTGTGTGTGTGTGTGAGTGAGGGCTGCACTGTGGTGCTGTGTGTGTGTGTGTGTGAGTGAGGGCTGCACTGTGAGTGTGTGTGTGTGAGGGCTGCACTGTGGTGCTGTGTGAGTGTGTGTGTGTGAGGGCTGCACTGTGGTGCTGTGTGAGTGTGTGTGTGTGAGGGCTGCACTGTGGTGCTGTGTGTGTATGTGAGTGAGTGAGGGCTGCACTGTGGTACTGTGTGTGTGGGCGCACTGCACTGTGGTGCTGTGTGTGTGTGAGAGTCAGGGCTGCACACTGTGGTGCTGTGTGTGAGTCAGGGCTGCACACTGTGGTGCTGTGTGTGTGTGTGAGGGCTGCACTGTGGTGCTGTGTGTGTGAGTGAGTGAGGGCTACACTGTGGTGCTGTGTGTGTGTGTGTGTGTGTGAGTGAGGGCTGCAATGTGGTGCTGTGTGTGAGTGAGGGCTGCACTGTGGTGCTGTCTGTGTGAGTGAGGGCTGCACTGTGGTGCTGTGTGTATGAGTGAGGGCTGCACTGTGGTGCTGTGTGTGTGAGTGAGTGAGGGCTGCACTGTGGTGCTGTGTGTATGAGTGAGGGCTGCACTGTGGTGCTGTGTGTGTGTGTGTGTGTGTGAGTGAGGGCTGCAATGTGGTGCTGTGTGTATGAGTGAGGGCTGCACTGTGGTGCTGTGTGTGGACACACTGCACTGTGGCGCTGTGGTGCTGTGTGAGGAAGCACTTAATTCAATTACCATAATCGGTGGAAGGAACATCTATCAGATCAGGGGGTGCACAAACAAAAGCTGGCTGGAGAGTACGGGAAGTGAGGGGGGGGGGGGGGGGGGAATTATGTTAGGATAGGAGAAAGCCTGGCAAATGATAGGTGGATAAAGGTGAGGGTTGCCTTGGTGAAGTCTTCTATTCTCACACTGCAGTCGTTGCACTGTTGTACATATCTATCATTGTGCTATCTATAGTATGATTTTGCCAGATTGCAGAAGGAATTTCACTGTACATGTGACGTGGAGTGAGTGACAAAGGCTCGAGGTGAAGAGCAGATAAAAGGATGTCAGATAAGGAGAGGAGTGAAACGTAAAGCTGGAAGGAGGGATATGGGTGAGAGGGTGGGTAAGGAAGAGGAATAAAAGGTTCAATATGGGACAGGGATGGGAGGTAGCGTGCAGGGGAGGAAAAAGGAGCAAGGTGACGGGGTGGTAGGTAATGGTGGGAGAAATGTGTGTGCATGGAGGGGCAAGGGGTTGGAAAATGGAGAAGTTTGATAAAAGGAAAGCTTGATCACAAGGTTTATAGAGGCATAAAATACAAAAGCCCGGATGTTCTGCTATAAATTAATCACAATTGTTCGGCCACAGCTGGAGTGTGGTGTCCAGTTCCTCGTGAGAATAAATTACTCATCACAATGTTCCAATGATGATCATCTTCATTCATGACGCACAATTGAAAAACAATATTAAATTAAATGTTTATAAAGTTGCAGTTAACTGCAATGGGTCAGAGCAGCTTTGTAGGGGAGGGTAAAGAAATTGGTGAAGAAATGCAAACTGGAATATGAGAGTAAACTGGAGAACCTTGTAGTTTTTTTAATGGAGACTGTCGAGGGCAAATGTGGGCCCTTTACAGAGGTAGAATTTATCAGGAATTAAATTATTCTCTGCATCTGTCTTTACAGGTGTGAACACACAAAACACACTGGGTCTGTTACCGAATCAAGGGTCATAGAGAATGAGGAAGTTTTAGTAAGAATATCAGAAGCAAGAGCATAACTAGGGAAAGAGCGGGGCCTCTCAGGGTTTGTGTGGAGCCAGAGTTGCATGTGGAGCCCTGACTGAATATTTCCTTGTTCCTCAGGATGGAGTTAGTGAAGCTGCACACTGATAGCTCAGTGCATCTCTAGATATTGATGCACGTTGAGCTGGCACACGGCCGAAATCTGTGGGATTCGATTTATGATCACTTGGAAAAGCAGGAATGGGTAGAGAGTCAGCATTGTGTATTGAAGAGTGTTCAAGAAGGAACTGCAGATGCTGGAAAATCGAAGGTACACAAAAAAGCTGGAGAAATTCAGCGGGTGCAGCAGCATCTATGGAGCGAAGGAAATAGGCAACGTTTCGGGCCGAAACCCTTCTTCTTGCATCTGAAGAAGGGTTTCGGCCCGAAACGTTGCCTATTTCCTTCGCTCCATAGATGTTGCTGCACCCGCTGAGTTTCTCCAGCTTTTTTGTGTACCTTATGTATTGAAGAGTTAGCATTGTGCATCGGATATCCTGCCAAACAGATTATCAATTTTTTTCTGAAGGCTATTTGGAAAATTGGTTATTTTATACATGGACTTTAGAAAGGCCTTTGACATGGTACAGAAGGTTAGGGCACAAAGGATCCAAGATGTTTTGTCAAACTGGCTGGGAGGAGATACACGGTGGTGAGGGATGGTTCTCTGACTGGAGTTCTGTTTCCAGTGGTGTGTAACAAGAATCCATTGGGAACTTCGTTGTTCATTACAGATCTCAGGCATTCAAGTCTGGCAAGTCAGAGAAGAATTTGCTACAATGTCAAGAAGGCCATAAAGAAATCAAAAATATATATTTTGGTCTAAACTGGAGGCTCAGGCAGACATTCAACGGCTGGGGCAGTGTGGCACACTATCACTTCCTATAGTTGAAGTTATAGCAGGGCATCAGTCCTGGACAAGCTCAACGATTTCTATGCTTGCTTGGCAAGAGAGAACACCGATATACCTTTTCAGGCCTCCACAGTCACGTTTATAAACAGCATTGGCCAGGGTGCATTGGTGAGAATGTGGAGCCACGCTCATAGCAGCCTGCACATCCTTTAACCTCCCATCAGGCAAAGACCAGGGAGTGTGCAGTACACAATAGTTTACACCCTCAACCCTGGCTTCACCAGCTCCCCTTCTGTGGAGGTGTTGGGCCTAGTATGGGGGAATGAAGACTGGGATAGTGGCTGGGAGTCAGATAAACAAGGTAGGTGGGGTGGGATCACCATCAATAG
Organism: Amblyraja radiata; assembly: GCF_010909765.2. NCBI lineage: Eukaryota > Metazoa > Chordata > Chondrichthyes > Rajiformes > Rajidae > Amblyraja > Amblyraja radiata. The sequence continues at coordinate 61,182,648 of NC_045968.1, forward strand.
TCATGCTTGATGAAGGGTATGTGAGAGTCAGATTAGGTGATCGGACAGGGGATCGAAGCAAAACAAGGGGTGGGGATTGATAGAGGGGGGCAAATTCATTGAGGGAGGGGCGGGGGTTCAGTCAGATTAGATCGGCAAGATGGAGGAGAGGGCTCAGTGTAGTGGGATGGGGGAGCAGGGCCCAGTGAGGAGATGAACAAGTGAGGGTAGACACAAAATTCTGGAGTAGCTCACCAGGACAGGCAGCATCTCTGGAGAGAAGGAATGGGTGACGTTTCAGGTCGAGACCCTTCTTCAAACGGATTAATGAACAAGCAAGATTGGGGTGAGGGAAAAATTGAGGAGAGAGCTTGGTGATGGTGATGTCAGTCAGGGGGAAAACAGGGTAAGGAGTGGGGGGGTGGGGGTTGGTGAGGATCAGTGGGGGGAAGATCGAGGAGCGGGCTAGGTGGGGAGATCAGAGAGTCCCAGTGTAGTTCGTACGGCACAGAAACAAGATCCTTTGGTCACCATGTCAATGCTGGCCTATTGAGATGCTTCACGATTGTGGCTGCACCATGGAGTCAGAGTCACGGAAGTGTACAGCAGGAACAGGCCCTTCAGCCCAGCCCACCCGTGCTGCAGACTATCCACGGCTGGTAGGATCCCACTGCCTCACTCTGGGGCCGTCAGGCAGCTCACTAAGTAACGGGGAAACAGGCTGCCTCGTGACTTCTGGGGTCCATGTCCATCGCTGTGGAGTCCATGGTCTCTGCTGTCCTGAGGCTGTGGGTCCACTGACGCAGCATCTCGACACGTCATGCACCATGGACATCACTCTCCTCATCTCGGCTCTTCCCTGATCTCAGAAGGAAACTTGCGGACTCTGTGGAATTTGTGCAAGTCTCGGGTTTATGTTGCAAGTGAGCCTTTATTTAATTATATAATGTACAGAGCAATAAGAATATGGAGCTTAATTTACAAGCAGTTGCTGAGGTGACCAGCAATGACCCATTTCAGAGGAACACACAAGGGAGATGAGAAATTTCCTGACATGAGGAAAGACTTGTATAATTACAACACTGATGCTCACCAACAGGGCTGGATGGCTGTTATGGCACTACATTTTACATGATGTTGTACTTTATTCATTCACAGCACATGGTGTGGTTGGAAAGGCCAACATTAATCCCCAGCTCTAATTGCACTAGAAACATAGAAAATAGGTGCAGGAGGAGGCCATTTGGCCCTTCGAGCCAGCACCGCCATTCATTGTGATCATGGCTGATCGTCCCTATCAGGAGGAGGAGGAGGAGCCATCCGTTTTAAATTCGTTTTTTTTATAGTTTTTAGTGAGTCCTGTTTTTTGTTTGTATGGGGATATGGTCTTTTTAATGTGGGGGGTAGGTGTAAACTTTATTTCTAGGTCCCTACCTGGTCGGTGTGGCAGCCTTTTCTCCGGGCTGCCCATCGACCCGTCCTCGTGGCCTACCTGCGGGCTTGGAGCGCCGTTTCCTGGCGGGGACCGCACAGCACCTCGGCCTCGGCGGCGGCAGTGTTGGAGCGCTGGAGTGGAGCGGAGTGGAGCGGGCGACGCCTTGCCTGGGTCGCCGCGCTAGACCGCCGAGAGCAACATCTCCGGGCTGCGGGTCTGCGGAGCGGAGAGGCGGCAGTGCGGAGAGGCGGCAGTGCTGAGAGGCGGCGCCGACTTTTTCATCGGGAGCCTGGGAGCTCCAAACCGGCGCGGCCTTGTCGGCTTCGGCAGCCGCGGGCTCCAACCAAGAAGCGGCCGTTCCAGGTGGCCCAGCCGCCTAGAGGACTCTCCCGACGCCGGGGCAAGACCACCCGGTGAGAACGGCCAGGGACATCGAGCCTCCGTAGAGGCAATTGCGGTGGCCTCAATAGGCCTGACTTTGGGGTGAACATGGGGTGGGGACTGGACATTGTGCCTTCCTCCACAGTGCTATCCACTGTGGGGGGATGATTTTTTTGTCTAATTGTAGTCCTGTAGGTCTGTGTCCAAGATGGCTGCCGTGAAGAGAGAGTGGACGCTGGCGCGCTTTGGCTGCCGCTGCTCCCTCTTCACACTGTGTTTTTGATTTTCTGTTTTTGGATTGAATTCTGTTTTTAATTTGTGTCTCTGTGATGTCTTTATTACTTGTTATATTCCGATTACTATGTAAGGTGTCCTTGAGATGTCTGAAAGGCGCCCATTAAATAAAATTTATTATTATTATTATCAATAACCCGTGCCTGCCTTCTCCCCATATCCCTTGACTCCCCTAGAGCTCTATCTGACTCTCTCTTAAATCCATCCAGTGACTTGGCCTCCACTGCCCTCTGTGACAGGGAATTCCATAAATCCACAACTCTCTGGGTGAAAACGTTTTTTCTCACCTCAGTCTTAAATGACCTCCCCTTTATTCTAAGACTGTGCCCCCTGGTTCTGGACTCGCCCAACATTGGGAACATTTTTCCTGCATCTAGCTTGTCCAGTCCTTTTATAATTTTATATGTTTCTATAAGATAACCCCTCATCCTTCTAAACTCCAGTGAATACAAGCCTAGTCTTTTAATCTTTCCTCATATGAGGAAAGATCCCGCTATCCCAGGGATCAATCTCGTGAACCTACACTGCACTGCCTCAATCACAAGGATGTCCTTCCTCAAATTAGGAGAAGAATTGCAGAAGAACCTCTTTACTCTTCTACTGAAATCCTCTTGTTATGAAGGCCAACATTCCATTAACTTTCTTCACTGCCTGCTGTACCTGTAAGCCAACTTTCAGTGACCGGTGTACAAGGACGCCCAGGTTTCGCTGCACCTCCCCCTTACCTAACCTAACCCCATTGAGATAATAATCTGCCCCCTTGTTTTTGCCGCCAAACTGGATAACCTCACATTTATTCTATATTATACTGCATCTGCCACGCATCTGCCCACTCACTCAACCTGTCCAGGTCACCCTGCAACCTCCTAACATCCTCTTCACTCTGTACTGGAGTGACCTGCTTGGGCTTCACCAGAATCAAGAGCAGCCTCTCAAACCTGCTTCACCATCGACATGATCATGGATTGTCCAGTCTGGATGTCAGCACCACTCTCCTGGTCTCTCCCCATACTCTGCGCCTCCCCTCTACTTCACATATCTTATGTTCAATAAGATCACCTTGTTCTTCTACAACAAATTGAGGCTCTATAGTTGCACACTAGATTCTGCAGTTTCATTTCTTGTTTGTACTGTCCAGTGTAATGTATGGTATGATCTGCCTAGATAGCACTCAGATCAAAGGTTTTTACTGGACAATAATAAACTAACCTGCTCAACCTTCTTCACAAATCAATTCCTCTGGTCCAGTGATCAAGCTTGTGGACCTTCGCTGCACGGTCTTCAATGCAGACACACACTTGTTTAGATCACAGATGTAGGTAATATAATGCTCAGTTAGGTCATGACGGGCCAAGGTAGACAAGGACACAAACCTTTCTTCTGCCAGGTCATCCCAAACACATACTGGTGCTGGAAACTACAGTGCTCATTCAGTCCACTCAACCTTTGACAATGTTTGAAAGAGTCATCCAAATGTCACTTACCCCAACTTTCCTCTCAACCTACAAATCATTTCTCCACAAACATGCTGTACCTAATTCCACTGCCCATTTCTAACAATGCTTTAACAACATCACTCTGTGTGAAGAACTTCCTCCACATTCTCCGTCATTTGAAAATCACTTAAACTTATAACTTCTGATTGTTCCACCTGCAGAGGAGTCGGTGCCAGCTCGGATGAATCCTCGATTTCGAGTGTCTCTATTCCTCACTCTGACAATATCGACCTCACTATCCCTGCACATCACTCGCTCCCATATCCTCGACATAATTCTGTTTCCTCTATGTTCCTTCTCCATGGTCGTTGCATTCTTCTGATTTCCAGACGGATTCTTGCACTTAAGCTGCGGCCTAACCAGTGACTTGATTTTGCATGACTCCCTTGTTTTTATATTCAAAGCCCTATCAACAGTGAGTACCCCTCAGGACCAAGACCTGTACAGAAGTGTCTGGGAGGGTAGTCTGGTATTTCTCCCCAGTGCTGCCCAAGCCATTACTCAGAAGAATTGCTCATTTTATCCTTTAGCCACCTGGCATATTTGGAGATCTTGGTGTACACACCATAGACGCGTTTGCTGCCACATTTCTCGGGGCCGGCCCAGGATACCAGACCTTGAGCTACCCAGCTTAGGTTTTCTGATTCAAACGTAACAAATGCCCCTCCGCTGTCGCCCAGGCAGGTGTCTCTGCCACCCTCATAGAAGCCAGCACAGAACATGTTATCAGTCACATTATAGCTGCCAGACCGCGACTCGTAGCTGCTGCGACACTCTGCCTGCAGTGTGATGGGCAGCTTCACATACTGCAGGATGTTCGAGAGTGCTTGATGATCACTTCCAGGGCCATCATCGATGGTCAGGTTAGTGTTGGTGATGCCCCACCCGGCCACCACCCCCAATGTATTTGGTGCTGGCCCTTCCGTCCCCTGATGAAGACTGGGCAAACACAGAGGCATCACAAAGACATTCATTGAGACCTTTTCCTTCAACTTTACCAAAGCAATGTCATTGTTGTAAGTTCTGGGATCAAAGGCTTTGTGAAGAATGATTTTTTCCACCGTTCTCTTTACTGCAGTCTCCATTTGCCGGACATCGTGGAGCCCCAGGTAGATGGTGACATATTCACTGGGCACCAGGGTGATGGAGTTATCATGTCTCTGAGACCGCAACACGTGGGCTGCGGTCAGAACCCATGTTCTGGACAGCAAAGCCCCGCTCCCAAACCACTTGGCCTTCGGCACACGGGTCACGTCCTCCACCACCATCAGCAACTGCCAGGGGAAGACGCCAGGGAGGGCAGTCCGCCCTCCAATGATCCGCTTGCTGTGAGGAGGCAATGATCGAACTGGCTGCCCACAGACTATCATGGCAAATAAAAACAGGTCAGCAGTCCATTCAATAACAGTGGCACAAGATGACCAACAGTAGGTCATGTCCATGAGTGCCGGACACTGCTGTTGGCCATTCACATTCCAATTTTACAAAATCACAAATCCTGAAAAACTTTGCTCCCTCTAAATTTGCCAGTGAACAGATTGAAGTCAGAAGTTAACAGGTTGCAGATGCTAGCCAAACTAGCAATGGGATGCATGCACTCAGTAAATTAGCACTGACTATATTAGGCACAGGACAGTCGCACCAGTTATACTGGACACAGTAATAAAAGTTGGGTACGTTTCACGATGGATATTTTGCTGGATTTATTGGCGGTATTACTAGTGGTTAACAATACAAGAAGGTATTAATGTGGTTAAACCAGAACAATGTACGTGCTGGATCTACATTGCACTGGATGTTAGTATTGCTAAACAAGCACCATAACAGAATGAGTAGGAATGGGTGTTAATTATGGCTGATTTTATTTTCCACATGGAAGTTGAAAAGGGAATTCGGGAACTAGGCTACTCAAGAACGTGTAAGATTATCTACAGAGACAGAAATTGATGAATGATGAGGCAAAGGACAGTAAGAAATTGTCACTGCATCTGAAGCGAACTGCAATAGTGGAATGAAAATGGAGGGAGAAATATCTCAGTAAATGGATGGGTAAAAGATGAAATAACATTGATTATAAGACAGGAACAAGAGAAAGGCACTGAGACAGAGGTGGACCGCAGTGGGTGACTGGTACAGGAATTTAAGAAATAAATTCAGAAGATTGAAAAAAATACCAGCCCACAACAGGAGGACATGGGTACAAAGAACGAACAATGGTGAGGGGGTTGTTCTGGAGAGCGTGCGCTGCTCAGGATGTGGGAACAGAGAGGGGGAAGGGTGCGGTATGAGATGCAAACACGATAGAAGCAAGCAGCTGGAAGCACGGAAACAGTTAAACATATTGTGAGATGCAACAGCAATGACGTCACATCACGAGTGATTAAAGTTCCTCTGCTTTCACACTAAAGCCTCCAGCAGTGAAGAATGCAAAAAATACTTTGCATTCAGGGAGACTAAGCAAGCACAAGATGAGCAGAGGGACTGCTGTTATTTCCCAAGTTTCCCAGATATATCACATTGTTGACTTTCACAATTGCTGTTCATTTTATGAGCATTTTCATCAACTTCGCACTGAGAAATTACTTATATTGCATAATTAAAACAAGAAAATGCTGGAAACAGCATGCCAAGCAAATGCTGCGAAGAGAGAAACAGTTAACTTATCAGAGTGAAGACCCTTCAATGGAAGCAGGAGTGAGAAAATAGTTTGTTTTAAACAGGAGAGAAGGTGGGAGAAAGGCAATTTCAGAGAGGGTGAAGCTGAGAAGCCCTCATTTTATATCCTTTCTGTCCCTTTGTTCAGATTCCCTTTCTCACTACCTGCCCCCATTAACACCATGACTAACCCGCTCATCCCTCCCGGCAATCTCATACTAACTTGTTTTCTTTCCCTCCCAGTTTTGACAAATGGTCTTCAATGTGAAACTGATTTTGATTTCATTTTGGGCCAGATGGAACTCTCATTACTATCCCAGTAATTGTGAGCACATTAGAAATCAACACAACAACATACTCCCAATTCTGGAGACACAGGAGATCGCAGACACTGGAATTAGGAGGGAGAGATATACCGCTGGAGAACTTCAGCAGGTCAGGCAGGATCTGTGGAGGGAAAAACATCCTAACCTATCCAGTCTCTCCTCACAACTCAAATCTTCTGGTCCTAGTAATATCCTCATGAATCTTTTCTACACCCTTTCCAATTTAGTGACATGGATGGTGAGAACTGCCCCCTAGGTCTTGAACTCACTCCCCTGAAACCTCCCCTGTGGGGAGGAAGGAGTCAGATAGTTGCATTAGTAACTGCACTTGAACTGTTGGGCGAGGGAGTTGATGGAGATGAATGAAGATGTCAGCCTATCATGAATCTGGTCGGACATCAGATTCAAGGGAATGAATCAACACCCTCCATCCAATCCCAGATTCTGCTCACCAATTAGTTAATCCACTATTGTGTTCATAAAATTAACATCAAATACACAAAGCAGAAACTCACACTCAGCCCACTGCACCTGTGCTGCTCAATTCAAGCTTCATTGCATTCCAACTGCATCTCTTCAGTCTTTCAACATCTCCTCTTATTCCCTTTCCTCATAGACTTATCGCTGTTTCTTGAAATGATCTGCTGTATTCGCCTTAACTGTGTAATGAGTTAAATGCTCTAATCACTTGCCGAGTAGGAAACTGTTCTTTTTACCCTATTGCCTTTATTAATCACAGTATTTTATTAATGGGCTCTAGGAGTAGAATCTCCCATAAGTAGAATCAAGATCTAACCTATCCAACTCGTTCATCATTTTAAAGGCCTTAATCAGTACACTGAGACATCAGTTTTTACAGAAAACGGAGCCTGTCCGATCTGCCCCGCTCACTGTGATCATTCCCTGTAACAAAAAATGCAAAAGACAAAGTTCTGGAGAAATTCAGCGGGTCAGGCACATCTGTGGAGAGAATGGATAGACAATGTTTCAGGTCAAAATGCTTCTTCAGAATCCAGACCTGCTGAGTTCCTCCAGCACTTAGTATTTTGATCAAATTTCCAGCATCTGCATTTTCTTGTGTCCCCATTCCTGGTAACTGTTTTCATATTTCTCCTCTTCCATTATGTACAGAGGAAAAATATGTAGTGTTCCAAGTATGGTGTCTCCAGGATTTTGTAAAAAATAAGATAACGTCCAATATTATTCCAACAGCAGACCTCAACAAGTGGATTCAGCTGAAATATCTTTCAATGGTTTGTTACATTTTCTAAAAAGCTTTTCTTTAGTTGCTTAAAACCTGCACTGACCTGGTGTCCACATAGAATGGAACATGGAGATTTCTGATCAAAGATGGCCAATTTTATTCATGCAATCCTTGGATTAACCCATGGCCACATACTTTCCCCTTCCCTACCCTCACCCTGGCCCACTGGCTCCCTCTTCATTTTGCTGACCCCTCTGGCCTCATACTACCCTCTTCCTTCAATCTCATCCCAGTGAGGGGGCCAAAGCTTCACACAATCGAACAGCACAGTAACAGGAGCCTACAGCTCACCCTATCCGCAATGCCCATCGATCAAGTCCCATTTGACTCCTCAAGTGACTCGTTCGTATACTCTAAACTCTTACTATCTCTCTCTTAAATGCCTCCTATTTATTGCATATAGTTTCCCCTCGAGCAGCTGCTCCTAATCTACCTCTCTCGGATCCATGTCACACCACCGAAGTCCACACTACCCCGGTTCCGGGACCCACCTTGTGGAGCAACTTTATATTTTTCCACGACAACCTTGAAGCTTTCCGAACTAGGGTCACTGTTCCCCAAGGATTGTGCCACAGAAACCTCAATCATATGCTCATTCTCATTCCCTAAGATAAGGTCAGGTACACCCCTCTCCACAGTAGGACTCTACATACTGCTGCAGAAAACCTTTCCAAATGTATTTTACAAATTACTCCCCATGTAAACCACCTGCACCAAGGCAACCCCAGTCAATGTTGGGAAAGTTAAAATCCCCATCACTTTGACTATATTGCATATACAACGTTCTGCAATCTGCCTCCACAGCTATTTATCTATTGCCCACTCACGATTAGGAGACCTTGCAGTATAACCACAACAAAGAGATTGCCCCATCCTTATCCCCAGGCCTCATTGGCAGATACCCCCTGGATATCCACCGAGTGCTGCCTTGAACTCTCTCTAATCATTATTGCGCCTCCCCCCCCCCCCCCCTCCCCCCTCCCCCCTCCCCCCTCCCCTTTTGCACCTCGTCTGCCAGGCTGCAAACATCCATATCCCAGGACATGGAACTGCGATTCCATGCTTCCAAGAATACCACAGTCCTACATGTTGGGCCACACTCTCAGCTTACCCTCCTCATTGGAGGCTCCATGCATTAAAGTGAATGTAATAACCCCACCTGCCCTTTCACGCTTCCCCTTCAGATTCTGTCTCTGCCCGCTAGATTAGCCCACTCTATTCACTACATACGTCTGCCTCTCTACCTGCTGCACTGACATCTCGGTCCTATCTCCTGCCTCCCAATTTTAACAAAATGGCACAAACAAAACTCCTTATTAAGATATGCGTCTCCCTCCAGAAGAGATCACAAGGATCTAAAAACCTGAAGCCTCCCCGCTGCACCAGCTCCTTAACCACACATTTATCCGTCCAGGATTTCAATATTTAACAGCACATGGCATGGGAAGTAATCCTGAAATTACAACCCTCAAGATACTCCTTTTCATACTTTTTACCTAACTTCCAATTCCTCTGCAGGCCCTCATCTCTCCTCTTACCCATATCGTTAGCACCAAGATGGAGTGTGATCACTGGCTGCTCACCCTACCTGCTCGCCATTCAGTACTTCTATACTTTCTCTGAGAAACCCTTCAACCTGGCACCAGGGAGGGGACGCACCATCCTGGAGTGTTGCATCAGTGCTCCCACACTACAGAGCCCACTAACACTACCACTCGTATAAACTCTGAGCAGCGAGCAGGAATCATCTTGTGCCTGACTCTTGCCTGATAAGGATATATTAGAATTTACTGTATCAATCCAGGCCTCCCAGACACTTTTTATGGACATTCTGACTGCAGAGTATCACGAGTTCCGATCACTTTACAAACGGAACTGCTAACTGCATAATTCAGGCCCTGAATTCTCATCTGTGAAATACTGATCAGGCCCACAATGTTAAAGATTTTGCACATTGTTTGCTTACTGTTAGCCTGACCCAGGACAGCCCAGAGCAAAACCAAGAGCAGCAAGAGTAACAGTCCAATCTTGCCAAGGCAGCCTTACCTGGATGGCAGGTAGGGAGATCTGTGCCCAGTTCATCATTCACCCAGAAGTTGTTTTCCATACATGTGTATGTAGCTGGAGAAAAACATTGCATTCAAATTAGCATGATCTAGAAAATGATACAGAAACAGGATACAGAGTAATTCCATTTGGATTTAAAACTTAGCACGACGCGCATGAAACTGAACCCACCAATGCTGCAGCAAATGTCTACTCTGTCGAAGACAGGACGGAGTATAACCATATAACCATATAACAATTACAGCACGGAAACAGGCCATCTCGACCCCTCTAGTCCGTGCCGAACACATAATCTCCCCTAGTCCCATATACCTGCGCTCAGACCATAACCCTCCATTCCTTTCCCATCCATATAACTATCCAATTTATTTTTAAATGATAAAAACGAACCTGCCTCCACCACCTTCACTGGAAGCTCATTCCACACAGCTACCACTCTCTGAGTAAAGAAGTTCCCCCTCATGTTACCCCTAAACTTCAGTCCCTTAATTCTCAAGTATGCTGTTGAGAAGTTCACAAGTTTAGGTGAATACGAAGGACTTTGGGAATGTCACCCTCAGCTGATGTAAGGTGACCTTGAGTGTCTTGTAAGGCGCCATTAAATAAAATGTATTATTATTATATTATTCCCTGACGGGATCATTTCCGCCTGCTGCTCTCTGCCACATCTCCAGTCTACAAATTTCCAGCCAAGGTGGCAATTCAACTTCTCGAATCTGTGCTGGCTCTCAGATACATCCCATCTCCATTGATTTCCCCATCGCTGTCACAGACCCATTAATGTGCTCCACATTATCATCCTCAGTAGGGTTAAGAGTCATTTATAGCAGCCAATTGACCGACTGAGCGACCGGCCGACCTGCCTATCTTTGGAACGAAGCAGGAAAGCAGGGGAACTCAAAGAGGACATCGAGTGAACGTTCAAACTCCACACCTGCAACACCTGGAGCCAGGACCATCGTGATCCGCTGGAGAGGGAAGCGGCAGCAGCAACATTAGAACCACTGCTCCAGCCATTGCTGTTGATGCTTTTCCCAGGCTCTGTCCTCCAGAACAAGATACTTCATCTACTTTTCTTTGCATTTCAAAGTTGTGTACAGGTTTACCAGATCCCCTCAACCTCCTCCCTTCAACAACGCACCGAGCCATTCCAGTCTCTCCTCATATCTTAACTACTCCATCATAGGTAATATTCTGGTGCATCTCTTCCAGCATAGATCAAACCTTTACGTAACTTTCACAGACTGGGTAAGGCTGAACAACTAGTTTAAGTAAATGGTGTGAGGCAATTTTGAAGTTTGCATTCATTTAATTGCCTAATCTAATCTTACTGTCCCTCGCTCCCCACATCCTTTATTGCCTTACCAATCTAACCTCACACTCACATCTCAAAGAAAGCTTGCTTCTGCCCTGCAGCAGCCTCTGATTCACATCAAATAATTTATCTACTCACTGTTCAGGTCTGGATCCATCCGATAAAATAAGGCGTTACACGAATAGTTGATCCGGCTCCCAAACAACGTGAGGTTGTCCTTTGAACGGAAAGTGATGAATCCATCCTCCAGAGGCAGTGGAGTCCCGCAGTCAATGACTGGAACAAAGAAATCGCATTGAACACATGGGGTTGGTCGAGTAATCACAGCGCTGCAACGAGACCCCTTCCCCGTCATCTGCAACTTATATTGCTGCACTCTCTACCTCTCCTTCCCACAGAGTAGTACAGCACAGGAACAGCCCCCTCCCTGACTGATGTCTGTGCCATGTTTTACTCTGAGATGCACAAGATACTGATTTGTAAGAAGTTCATTATTACTGTAACTGCATGTCCAAAAGTGCAGCAGCTCAGGAAAACGACTCCCACCCCCTTCCCTAAGGCCATGGGATGGGCAATTAATGCTGTTCTTGCTGGTGGCCCAGGATCCTGAAACATGAATGAGTTAAAAACAATCCCCTCATGCTAATTCTGCCCTTCACTGAGTATCCACATCACTTTGCCGACTCTGTGTCCTGCTTGTGTGTTTTTTTTCCACCTGTCTGTGCACTGTCAAGATATCTGACCACAATAAGGGCCGCTTTTTATTGCCTACCGCCCATGAGGGCTCAAAATCATTCCAAGCATATTGTGCCATCGCACACTGAACAAGTCATCGCCTGAATAACGGCTTATCAGCTAACGCCTTATCTTCTGACACAAACTAGTCTGTTAATAAACACCAGCATCTGCATCTTGGTTCACACACATTCATTATGGCACAGTAAGAGTCCTTTCAGCCTTTGGGTTCATGCCAGGACACAATTAAAAATGTTCCCATCTGTTTATGTGTGGTTAAAATCATGCAGATTCCACAGAAGTCATTCACATTTATCTTGACCCTGCCGTGAACCTCTGTTTAACGAGAAGAAACAAACGGGTGGCTTCCCTCCCTCCTCGTCCCTTCCACCATGAAATTACTTGGCACAATCCACTCAATGCTCATGAATACAGACCCACACATTGTTCTCCCCACCGTTCCTCCTCCCTTAAGTTAAACATATTTCAGTTCTAACTTAGAGAAAAGTCATCAACCTGAAAAGTTATCTCTGTTTCTCTCTCACAGATACTGCCAGAGTGTTTTGCTATTTGAAAGGATGGTTATTATCACTATGTGTTAGGAAGCACAGTGTAGGATGTTTAGAGTAACATCCCACGCTCACCATTTACCTTTACAGGTAGGAATTCCACTGCTCCATGTCCCTGATTTCAGGCATTCGATCTGGTAGGCTTCCACCTCATCCCCACCCTGAAACAAAAGTCAAGGTTGCATCAAAGCAAAGGTGATAGAGACAGGTTCTCGTGCGAGTTCAGTAACTGAAGTGGTGTCGGGAGTGGCGTGTAGTCGTGGTCAGTTGCAGGTAGATAGGGTGGTCAAAAAGGCTTTTGGCATTTTGACCTCCATCAGTCAGAGTATTTATAAAAGTTGGGAGGTCATGTTGCAGTTGTATGACATTTGTGAGACCCCATTTAGAATATTGTGTTCAGTTCTGGGCACCATGTTAAGGAAACATATTGTCAAGCTTAAAAGGGTTCAGAAAAGATTTATGAGGATGTTGCCAGGACTAGAGTGTGTGAGGTATAGGGAGAGGTTGAGTAGGCTGGGCCTCTATTCCAGGGAGTGTAAAGCGGATGAGGGGAGATCTAAAAGAGGTATACAAAATCATGAGAAGAATAGATCGGGTAGATGCACAGAGTCTTTTGCCCAGAGCAGGGCCGGATTTAGATGAAGAGAGGCCCTAAGCTGTTCCACTTGTGAGGCCACTCCCAATCCCCAACGACTAGAGGAAGATGGTCCACCAGATTTACACCGATTTGCAGCCGAATTAGATAAGGGGCTGGAAAGCTGCACTTTTATTTATTTATTTATTGCCAGTCCTAATGTCGAGTTTTCGGCTTAAAACACTATTATGCTGAAATGGAGGGCAAGGAAAATTACTGAAGTGTTGTTTAGAGACAACAGTGCGTTGTGACAGCATATGTAAGAAAGGCCTATGACAGTGTCAAAAATATTATACACCTTGCAGGGCTCTCACTTAACTTATTTTCTCTGTTGTCAGCCGGGCAACCTTGGCAGTTTTTTAAGTTGCCAAATGACAGCTTTCAATTCAATTCAATTCAATTCAATTCAACTTTATTGTCATTGCACAAATACGAGTATAGGTACAACGAAATGCAGTTTGGCGTCTGGTCATAGTCATAGTGCAAGATAGTAGAAGTAAAAATAAAAATACAAAATAAGCATACAATAAAAATTAAAAATACTGGTTAACAATGTGTGGATTGTGGATGAATTAAAACTGATACATAAGCAAATAACTGTATACAAATGGGAGAGTCTAAAGATAGCTAGCGTCGGGACTCCGAGTTCAGCAGTGTAATGGTGTTGTTGAAAATGCTGTTCCTCAGCCTGCTTGTGCGAGACCTGAGGCTCCTGTACCGCCTCCCTGATGGGAGAAGAGCAAACAGTCCATGGTTAGGGTGAGAGGGGTCCTTGATGATTTTCCCGGCCTGTCTCAGACACCGTTTGCAGTGGAGGGCATCCATGGCAGGGAGCGGGGCACCGATGATGTGCTGAGCGGTTTTCACCACCCGTTGCAGTGCCTTCCTGTCAGCTGCGGTGCAGCTGCTGTACCATACCGTGAAGCAGGTGGTCAGGATGCTTTCGATGGTACAGCGGTAGAAGTTGGACAGGATCTGGGGGGACAGGTGATCTTTCTTGAGCCTCCTCAGAAAGTAAAGGCGCTGCTGTGCCTTTTTGATCAATTTGGTGGTATTGAGGGACCAGGACAGATCCTCTGAGATATGTACCCCGAGGAATTTATAGTTGGAGACGCGCTCCACCTCAGTCCCGTTTATGTGGATGGGGGTATGTCTGCCCCCTCTGGTCTTCCTGAAGTCAACAATGATTTCCTTCGTCTTCTTTGAGTTGAGGACGAGGTTATTGTTGGCACACCAGGCTGCCAGTTTCTGGACCTCCTCCCTCTAGGCTGATTCGTTGTTGTCGCTGATCAGTCCTACCACCGTGGTGTCATCGGAAATTTTATGATGGCGTTGGAGCCATACTTAGGGACGCAGGTGTCATATTGGTGGTCATTTAAGACGGCTTGCATGACGCGTGCAATAATGTGCTCGGAGCAGTCGGTTACCAGTCGGAATTATGCTCAATGAAGCATTCACATATTATTTCTGCTTCAAATAAAGTCACAAACTAAACATATTCACCAATCAAGACATGATATATAGAAACATAGAAAATAGGTGCAGGAGTAAGCCATTCGGCCCTTCGAGCCTGCACCGCCATTCAATATGATCATGGCTGATCATCCAACTCAGTATCCTGTACCTGCCTTCTCTCCATACCCCCTGATCCCCTTAGCCACATCTAACTCCCTCTTAAATATAGCCAATGAACTGGCCTCAACTACCTTCTGTGGCAGAGAATTCCAGATTCCCCTTTACAGCTACTGTATGTTTTAATTCAGTTCAAGACAATGTGTGAAAAATATTTTTCTCATCTCATTCCTAAAAGACTTCCCCCTTATCCTTAAACTGTGACTCCTTGTTCTGGACTTCCCCAACATCGGGAACAATATACCACAATGACAAGCAGCAAAATTATAATACAGTGTCTCAACTCTTTTTACACATTGCAATGAATGCAATTTCTATTATTTCTTTCCATTTCCAAACAAAAATGTGGTTGGATTATTCAGCGTATGATCAACCTCGGTGAGACCAAGCGCAGGCTTGGTGATCGCTTCGCACATCACCTCCACTCAGTTCGCAATAACCAACCTGATCTCTCAGTGGCTCAACACTTCAACCCCTCCCATTCCGAATACGACCTTTCTATCCTGGGCCTCCTCCATGGCCAGAGTGAGGCCCACGGCATATTGGAGGAGCAGCTTCTCATATTTGCTTGGGTAGTTTACGCCCCAGCGGTATGAACATTGGCTTCTCTAATTTCAGGTAGTCCTTGCTTTCTCTCTCCTTCCCCTCCCATTCCCAGCTCTCCCACAGCCTACTGTCTCCACCAATTCCTTTATTTTTCATGTCTCCCCCCCCCCTTCCGACATCAATCTGAAGAAGGATCTCGACCCGAAACGTCACCTATTCCTTCGCTTCATAGATGCTGCCTTACCCACTGATTTTCTTCAGCTTTGTCAACCAATGGGATCCCACCACTGGCCACATCTTCCCATCTCCTCCCGTTAGCTTTCCGCAGAGACCGCTCCCTCCGAAACTCCCTGGTCAATTCGTCCCTCCCACCCAAACCACCCCCTCTCCTGGTACTTTCCCCTGCAACCGCAGGAAATGCTAGACTTGTCGCTTTACCTCCCCACTTGACTCCATTCAAGGACCCAAGCAGTCTTTCCAGGTGCGGCAGAGGTTCACCTGCACCTCCTCCAACCTCATCTATTGCATCCGCTGCTCTAGGTGTCAGCTGCTCTACATCGGTGAGACCAAGCGTAGGCTTGGCAATCGCTTCGCCCAACACCTCCGCTCGGTTCGCAATAACCAACCTGATCTCCCGGTGGCTTAGCACTTCAACTCCCCCTCCCATTCCAAATCCGACCTTTCTGTCCTGGGCCTCCTCCATGGCCACAGTGAGGCCCATCGTAAATTGGAGGAACAGCACCTCATATTTCGCTTGGGCAGTTTACACCCCGGCGGTATGAACATTGACTTCTCCAATTTCAGGTAGTCCCTGCTTTCTCCTCCCTTTCCCAGCTCTCCCTCAGCCTCTTCCTTTCTTCTTCCCGTCCCTCCCATCAGTCTGAAGAAGGGTCTCGACCCGAAACGTCGCCTATTTTATTCGCTCCATAGATGCTGCCTCACCCGTTGAGTTTCTCCAGCATTTTTGACTACCCATTCACATAAGTTCTGTTATCCCACTTTCCTCACCCACTCCTTATACATTAGGGACACATACAGAGACAAGTTGACATACAAAGCCAATGCGTCTTCATAACCCACATGCTTGCAGGGAGAATGTGCAAATTCAACACAGACAGTGCCCAGGACAGGATCAAACACAGACCTCTGGCATGCAAGGCAGCAAGTCTACCAGCTGTGTTTTGTTTTCAAACACACAAAAAATTATACGTTGATATTTTTGGTTACTAAAAAAATGAAAATATCCATTTTCAGTCTTAAATCTCCAAGTGATGCTATGTCCCCCTTTACAGCTACTGTATGTTTTAATTCAGTTCAAGACTATGGGGCAGTACATTGGCCATAAAGGTGCTGCCTAAAAGTGCCAGTGACCCAGAATTGATCCTGAATATTAGTGCTGTCTATATGGAGTTTGTTCCTTTTCTCTTTGATTGCATGGGTTTCCTTCCACATTCCAAATGAGTGCAGGAACCTTTTTCAGACCCAACCCAAAACTTAATATTTTTCTTTTGTCCAGAGATTCTGTCTGACCTGTTGAGGTTACTCCAGCTTTTTGTGTCTATCTTCAGTTTAAACCAGCATCTGTAGTTCCTTCCTACACATACGATACTATACGATAGAACTTTATTAATCTCAGGAGGGAAATTGTGTGTGTGTGTGTGTGTGTGTGTATTATACACACACACACAAACACATATATTTATATAGTTACATATTCATATATAAATATACACCGTTTTGTTTTCTCGTTTATAACATTGTTTACAGAGTACTATGTTTACACATTCTGTTGTGCTGCTGCAAGTAAGGATTTCATTTTTCTAACGTATGGGAAATAACTAGTGTACGGGTGATCGGTGGTTGGCGTGGGCCTGTTTCCACGCTGTATCTTTAAATTAAACTAAAAACACTAAAACTAGAGGGAGTCTAAAGAAGGGTCTCTACCCGAAACGTCACCCAATTTCTTCTGTCCAGAGTTGCTGGCTGCTCCATGGAGTTCCCCGCACAATTAAGTCCAAGTCAAGTCAAGAGAGTGTTATTGTCATGTGTCCCAGATAGGACAATGAAATTCTTGCTTGCTGCAGCACAACAGAATATGTAAACATAATACAGAACAGGAGAAAAAGGTTCAGTGTGTTTATATACCATAAACCATATACATAGACAATAAATAAACAGATAAAATGCAATAGGCTGTTATTGTTCAGAGTTTGGAGTTTGGTGCTGGATCCTCCACCACCTCTAGTTTAAATTCCAATTAGAATATTTTTAGAGGACCAGGAAACCAGAAGCAAGAGTTACTCCAGGGAGTTCCTCCAGCTCCAGGGAGTGATTCTGTGTTGGTTTTCAGCGGTCGTGGCGACTGGACAGCAATGGCGGGCAGATCTCCCACAATTCAGAGCGAGGGAGAAAGTGCCTGGCACCGACCAGATGCCGTGACAGTGCGCATGTGCAGGGCGGCCGATGGTTTGCTGGCCATGTGCACGGGGGAGGATGTGCTGGCCATAGCAGTGCGCATGTGCAAGGCGACCGGCCGTGCCGGCGGATGAGGAACGAGCAGAGAGCGGAGACCCGGCGACCTGGACACGGAAACGGATGGCGGGGGGAGACAGAGAGTGACAGAGAGAGACAGAGGGGTAGAAAGGGGGGCCCGCTCAGAGTTGAACGGCAGGTGTCCCGGGTGCTTGCCAAGCCGGGCAAAATGACACAACTTTTAGGTTGCCCGACGTTAAGTGGCCATTGGCACCCGGGCAACCGTTAATTTCGAGTCCTGCCTTGGCCGGAGGCCTCCTAGATTTCGAGGCCCTAGGTAAATCCGGCTCTGGCCAAGAGTAAGGGAATCGAGGACCAGAGGACATAGGTTCAAGGTGAAAAGATTGAATAGGAATCCGAGGGGTAACATTTTCACACAAAGGGTGGTGGGTGTATGGAAGAAGCTGCCAGAGGAGGTAGTTGAGGCTGGGACTATCCCATCATTTAAGAAATAGTTAGACAGGTACATGGATAGGACAGTGTTGGAGGGATATGGACCAAGTGCAGGCAAGTGGGACTAATGTAGCTGGGACATCGTTGGCTGGTGTGGGCAAGTTGGGCTAAAGGGCCTATTTCCACACTGTATCACTCTATGGAGGCTGAGAATCTATGGAAACCAATGAGTGAGTAACCTGCTGAATCACAAACGGTCTGGGTCTGCTGAAGGAACCTAGTGGGTAAATCAGCATCCGTAGGGGTAGAGAGGGGGGGGGGGGGGGAGAGCAATTTTCAAACATTTTAGGTTGAAACTGCATCAGGGTTGATAGTGCCGCAAAGATGCTGCCCGACCCACTGAGTTTCTCCAATGGTTTATTTTATGATCCAAATTCCAATGCCTGCAGTCTCTGGCACCTCGATGTACAGGAACCAAAATTTCTGAAACAGCTAACCTGCTAAATATCATTCTGCTATCAACGGGAGTGCGATTGCATGCTAGCCATCACATTTCCTGCATGCTAACAGCAACTAAATCTCAGTGGTTGTAAAATGTTCTGAGAAATATCCCTGCATTTCCAAGGCTGGAGAAATCCTGTCCCTGATTATTTTCCAGTAACGCATTATCTTCCAGTTACACTCACAGCCCCTGGGATTGCCTGCTTTATCCCTGCCACCCTTCCTGTATAAAGGTACCAGATTAATGGTCCTCCAGCCACTAGTGGTCAGTAGTAATTTAAAACTCTTTGTAAGAGCCTCCAATTTTCGGTTCTCTAAGCTTAGTTTAGTTTAATTTAGAGATACAGCACGAAAAGAAGCCCTTCGGCCCACTGGGCCCGCGCCGACTAGCGATCCCTGCACATTAACACTATCCTACACCCACTAGGGCCAATTTTTACATTTACCAAGCCAATTAACCTACAAACCTGTACGTCTTTGGAGTGTGGGAGGAAGCCGAAGATCTCGGAGAAAACCCACGTAGGTCACGGGGAGAATGTACAAACTCCGTACAGACAGCACCCATAGTTGGGATGGAACCCAGGTCTCTGGCGCTGCATTCGCTGTATGGCAGCAACTCTACCGCTGCACTACCATGACCACCCAATAATATGCTATTATTCAGTACCAGCATTCCTTGACATCCAGTCTTCCTTGGACTTGTCCTCACTTTTCACCCTTGTGGGAACACATTGGCCCTGAACACTCATTATTTCACTTGAAAATCTCCTATTTGATGGACCTACCTAGCTTCTCCATCTCTACCCATGAAGGCCCCTTTTATGGTCTTCTAGGATCGGGGAACTTTTAACGAACAACAAAAGGGAACTACAATACGGGGAGAAAAGATTAAATCCAAAGGTAAGCTAGCTAATAATATAAACGAGGATAGCAAGAGTTTCTTCAGTTATATAAAGAGTAAAAAAGAGGCAAGAGTGGATGTTGGACCGCTGGAAAACGAAGCAGGAGAAGTGAGAATGGGGAATAAAGAAATGGCAGAAGAGTTGTATAACTTTTTTGCATCAAGTTTCACAGTGGGAGACAACAGCAATTGGCCTGAAATTCACGAGTCAGGGAGTGGTAGTTCGTGGAGTGGCTATTATTAAGGAGAAGGTGCTTGGGAAGCAGAAATGTTTGAAGGTGGATAAGTCACTTGGACCGGATGGACTGCACGCTAGGTTTCTGAAAGAGGTGGCTTTGGAGATTGTGAAGGCATTGACAGTGATATTTCAAGAATCACTTGCGTCAGGAGTGGTTCCCGACGCTTGGAATATTACCCTGCAGCACAAGAAGGGAGCATAGCAGAATAGTGGGAACTATAGACTGGTTAGTCTGACTTCAGTGGCTGGTAAAATTTTAGAATCCATTTTAAAGGATGAGGTTATGGAGTACTCAGAAGTTCATGTTTAAGAAAGAACTGCAGATGCTGGTAAAATCGAAGGAAGACACAAAATGCTGGAGAAACTCAGCAGGTGAGGCAGCATCTATGGAGAGAAGGAATTGGCGACATTTCTGGTCGAGACCCTTCTTCAACTTGTCTAACTTAGAAGTTCATGGTTGGCAGACAGGAAGCAAAGAGTAGGAATTAACGTGTCCTTTTCAGAATGGCAGGAATTGACTTGTGGGGTGCCACAAGGCTCGGTGCTGGGACCCCGGTTATTTTATATATACAGTGGCTTGCAAAAGTTTTCATACCCCTTGAACTTTTCCACATTTTGTCACGTTACCACAAACGTAAATGTATTTTATTGGGATTTTATGTGATAGACCAAAACAAAGTGGCGCATAATTGTGAAGTGGAAGGAAAATGATACATGGTTTTCAAATTTTTTTACAAATAAAAAACTGAAAAGTGTGGCGTGCAAAAGTATTCAGCCCCCTTTACTCTGATACCCCTAAATAAAATCCAGTGCAACCAATTGCCTTCAGAAGTCACCTAATTAGTAAATAGAGTCCACTTGTGTGTAATCTAATCTCAGTATAAATACAGCTGTTCTGTGAAGGCCTCAGAGGTTTGTTAGAGAACATTAGTGAACAAACAGCATCATGAAGCCCAAGGAACACACCAGACAGGTCAGGGATAAAGTTGTGGAGAAGTTTAAAGCAGGGTTAGGTTATAAAAAAATATCCCAAGCTTTGAACATCTCACGGAGCACTGTTCAATCCATCATCCGAAAATAGAAAGAGTATGGCACAACTGCAAACCTACCAAGACATGGCCGTCCACCTAAACTGACAGGCCGGGCAAGGAGAGCATTGATCAGAGAAGCAGCCAAGAGGCCCATGGTAACTCTGGAGGAGCTGCAGAGATCCACAGCTCAGGTGGGAGAATCTGTCCACAGGACAACTATTAGTCGTGCACTCCACAAATCGGGCCTTTATGGAAGAGTGGCAAGAAGAAAGCCATTGTTGAAAAAAAGCCATAAGAAGTCCCGTTTGCAGTTTGCCACAAGCCATGTGGGGGACACAGCAAACATGTGGAGGAAAGTGCTCTGGTCAGATGAGACCAAAATTGAAGTTTTTGGCCTAAATGCAAAACGCTATGTGTGGCGGAAAACTAACACTGCACATCACCCTGAACACACCATCCCCACTGTGAAACATGGTGGTGGCAGCATCATGCTGTGGGGATGCTTTTCTTCAGCAGGGACAGGGAAGCTGGTCAGAGTTGATGGGAAGATGGATGGAGCCAAATACAGGGCAATCTTGGAAGACAACCTGTTAAGAGTCTGCAAAAGACTTGAGAGTAAAAAAATACATTTACGTTTGTGGTTGTAATGTGACAAAATGTGGAAAAGTTCAAGGGGTATGAAAACTTTTGCAAGCCACTGTATATATATTAACAATTTAGATGAAGGAATTAAATGTAACATCTCCAAGTTTGCGGATGACACAAAGCCGGGTGGCAGTGTAAGCTACGAGGAGGATGCTATGAGGCGGCAGGGTGACTTGGATAGGTTGGGTGAATGGGCAGATGCAGTATAATGTGGATAAATGTGAGGTTATCCACTTTGGTGGAAAGAACAAGGTGGCAGATTATTATCTGAATGGTGTCAGATTAGGAAAAGGGGAGGTGCAACAAGACCTGGGTGTCCTTGTACATCAGTCACTGAAAGTAAGCATGCAGATACAGCAGGCAGTGAATAAAGATAAATGGCATGTTGGCATTCAAAGCGAGAAGAGGAGTAAAGGAGCAAGGAGGTCCTACTGCAGTTGTACAGGGCTCTGGTGAGACCACACCTGGAGTGTTGTGTGCAGTTTTGGTTTCCTAATTTGAGGAAGGACATCCTTGATATTGAGGGAATGCAGCATAGGTTCACCAGGTTAATTCCTGAGATGGTGGGACTGACGTATGATGAAAGAATGTATTGACTGGGTTTATATTCACTAGAAGTTAGAAGGATCAGAGGGGATCTTATAGAAACTTACAAAAAATCTTAAGGGATGGGACAGGCTAGGTGCAGGAAAAATGTTCCCGATGTTGGGGAAGTCCAGAACCAGGGGTCAGTCACATTTTATGAATAAGGGGTGAGATGAGGAAAGACTTTTTAACCCAGGAAGTTGTGAATTTGTGGAATTTTGCCACAGATGGCAATAGAGGCCAATTCAATGGATATATTCAAGAGAGAGTTAGATATAACTCTTAGGGCTAACAGAATCAAGAGATAAGGGGAGAAAGTAGGCCTTGATCATATTGAACGGTGGTGCTGGTTCGAAGGGCCTATTCCTGAACCTATTTTCGATGTTTCTAAGATAAAATAGGCCAAAGTCAGCATGGTTTTGTGATGAGGACATCATTATCATCCTTCCTGGTGGCGGCGCGACTCGTTGCAGCGGCTCCTACAGCCTGTCTGTCTTTTTTTTATTTTTGTCTAGTTAAATGTAGTGTTTGTGTTTTTTTAAGCTTGGTTTCAAATGTGTATATGTGGGGGGTGGGGGGGGGGAACCGTTTTAAATCTCTTCCCTGTTCGGGAGACCCGACCTTTTCCCTGTCGGGTCTCCATTGTCGTTGGGGCCTAGCACCGTGGAGCGGCCTCCAACCTGAACGACCCGGGGGCTCGGGAGACTGCGGATCTGCGGACTACTCACCATCGTGGGGCTGGCCGGCCTCAGAACGTGGGGAGCGGTGGTGACTCGCTGCTGCGACTCGACTCCTGGGGCTCGGAGGCTCCAGCAACGCAGCCGCAGGTCCGGTGGACTGGGACATCGGGAGCTCGCAGGTCCAGGGGGGAGAGACCGCTTCCCGGAGCTCCCGTAATGCGACTTCTCCCGCCCGTGTCGCGGGGTTGGAACGACCTGGACCGGGACCGTACATCACCTGGCGCAGCTTCATGGCCGTGGGACTCACCATCGCACGCTGGGGCTCCAACCTTGTACTTTCAGACCGGGAGCGGGGCCTAAAATGGCCGTGGGACTTATCATCACCCGCCTGGAGCTTGGACATCGGGAGAGAAATTGAGAGCAGGGGAGAGAAAAGACTTTGCCTTCCATCACAGTGGGTTCACTGTGAAGGATGTTTGTGTGAACTTAATTGTGTGTATGTCTGTAGGACATTGTTTTTGTTTGTATGGCTGTGGAAACAAAATTTCGTTTGAGTCTCACTGGGGCTCATATGACAATAAATGTGTATTGTATTGTATTGTAAAGAAGGAAATAGACAAAAGAGAGTCAGTGGTTGTTGGTAGTCAAAAGTGCTGGAGAAACTCAGCGGTTGCAGCAGCATCTATGGAGCGAAGGAAATAGGCAAACGTTGCCCATTTCCTTCGCTCCATAGATGCTGCTGCACCCGCTGAGTTTCTCCAGCACTTTTGTCTACCTTCGAATTTCCAGCATCTGCAGTTCCTTCTTAAACAGTCAGTGGTTGTTGTTTACCTCAATTTTCAGAAATCCTTGATAAGGTGCCAGACGTGAGGCTGCTAAGGTAGATGAGCCCATGGTATCAAAGGGCAGATACCAGCATGGATAGCAGGTTGGCTGGATGGCAGAAGGCAAAGAGTGGCAATAATTGGCCTAGTGGGTATAGGATAGTGTTAATGGGCGGGGATCACTAGTCGGCACGGACCCGGTGGGCCGAAAGGGCCTGTTTCTGCGCTATATCTCTTTACTAAACTAAAAAGGTGGCCTTTTCTGGTTGAACAGACATCTCTGGAGGGAAGGAATGGGTGATGTTTCGGGTCGAGATCCTTCTTCAGACTGATGTCAGGGGAGTGGGCGGGACAGAGATGGAATGTAGTCAGAGACAGTAAAGAGCCTGTCCCACTTGGCCGTCATTTGCACGCCATTAATATGACCTGGTAGCGTGTGGGTAGCGCGGGACAGGCACATGGTGACATAGAGGAATGTGGAGTTGCGCGCGGTATCGCGAAGCGCTCCAGGATTTCGTTCTGCACGAAATCTTCGCACGCCACCGGCCTGTCGCGTAAATGATGGCCAAGTGGGTCATCTCCAACAGCAGCAGAAGCAGGCAAGCGATTGCCGAGCTCGGCCTGGGGCTCACGGCCGTTGCGGATCCGGATCCGCCCCCACTTCTACGCCCAGAGCGGGTCCAAGATGACTAGAGATAGACACAAAATGCTGAAGTAACTCAGCGACACCGGCAGCATCTCTGGAGAGAAGCATAAGGGGGATGTCTTTTAGGACCGAGATGAGAAAAAATGTTTTCACATAGAGAGTGGTGAATCTGTGGAATTCTCTGCCATAGAAAGTAGTTGAGGCCACAGTTCATTGGCTATATTTAAGAGGGAATTAGATGTGGCCCTTGTGGCTAAAGGGATCAGGAGGTATGGAGAGAAGGCAGGAACAGGATACTGAGTTGGATGATCAGCCATGATCATATTGAATGGCGGTGCAGGCTCGAAGGGCTGAATGGCCTACTCCTGCACTTATTTTCTATGTTTCTATGTTTCTAACAACAGCGTGACGTGGGTGTTTTTATTGTCCAAGTGGTCCAGTGTGGAATGGAGAGCCAATGAAACTGCATCTACCGTTGATCTGTTGTGGCGGTAAGCGAACTGCAATGGGTCGAGGTTCTTGTCGAGGTAAGAGTTGATATGCGCCATAATCAACCTCTCAAAGCACTTCATCACCACAGACGTTAATGCCACTGGTCGATAGTCATTGAGGCACGTCACCTTGCTCTTTTTGGGCACCGGTATAATTGATGCCCTCTTAAAGTAGGTGGGAACCTCAGACCTCAGAAGTGAGAGGTTGAAAATGTCCGGACAAACTCCAGCCAGTTGGTCCGCACAGGCCGGGTATACCATCAGGTCCAGGCACTTTCCTACTCCTGCACCTATTTTCTATGTTTCAATGGGTGACGTTTCGGGTCGAGACCCTTCTTCAGACTGAAGAAGAATCTCGACCCGAAACATAATCCATTCCTTCTCTCCAGAGATGCTGCCGGTCCCGCTGAGTTACTCCTGCATTTTGTGTCTATCTTCAAATGATGTCACGCGCTCCAGACGGCTGTGCGGACGCATGATGACGCGTGCGACTGTCGCGCTTCAGTCACTACCGGCCTGTCGCGTAAATTACGGCCAAGTGGGACAGGCCCTTAAGACTGGTGGGAGAACTGGGAAGGAGGAGGGGATGGAACGCAAGGGCTATTTGAAGTTAGAGGCGTCAATATTAATTGACCTGGAAGTTGTGGAGGGAACGGGTTCTTAAGAATGAGGACGTCTCTGAAGACTTATACGGCAAAACCTCATTGAAACGTATCGAATAATAAAAGGCTTGGATAGAGTGGATGTGGAGAGGATGTTTCCACTAGTGGGAGAGTCTAGGACTAGAGGTCATAGCCTCAAAATTAAAGGACATTCCTTTAGGAAGGAGATGAGGAGGAATTTCTTTAGTCCGAGGGTGGTGAATCTATGTAATTTTTTGCCACAGAAGGCTGTGGAGGCCAAGACAATGGATATTTTTAAGGAAGAGATTCTTGATTAGTATGGGTGTCAGGGGTTATGGGGAGAAGGCAGGGGTTAGGAGGGAGAGGTAGATCAGCCATGATAGAATGGTGGAGTAGACTTGATGGGCCAAATGGTCTAATTCTGCTCCTATTACATGACATCCTGCCTCATCTCTGCAATAATAGACTCCGTAATCAATACTGCAATCCATTTATTTCTTTGCAGCTGCCTGTCATGCCCGATGATTCTATACTGCAATGTGCAGTTATTCCTCAACTTGAGAGGATCAAGGGTAGAGTTGGAGAGGTGGGGGCAATAAAGCCACTGCCTGCTGGAATTTAATGTGATCAACTAGTGCTGAATGGAGACACTGTCTCTGAATTTCTAGTTACACTTGTGGCTGATATTAGAGCTCCCAGCCAGTCTCAGGAAACACAATACAGCCAGAGAACGGTTTTTATCCATGCTTTCTCAACTATATACTTGCAAAAATAAAACACAAAATTGGTGATCACCATACAGAAACGATGCTGAAATAAGCTTTAAGATAAAATACCTTCACAAATTTAAATCCAACGTTGCATCTAATCTGGACTTGATCTTTGAATGTATAAATTTCCAGGACAGGTTCAACTTTGCCATTGAGGGGTGGCTGGATCACAGGACAAGGATTGCCTGTATAAACACAAATATATGTTGACATGTATCCTGTATGTTTCCTCATCTCTTCACCAGCACAAAGACCATCTCAGGACCCAGTTCCAAGTAACAATTATTTTTTTTACATTTAAAAAAAAAAAATTTTTAATTATTTTTATTAGAAGTACGGTAAATTACAATAATACACAACACATATATCTTAATACATTTTTTGTACTGCTTCATTTTTTTGAGCTTTAAGAAAAAGATAGAAGTAAGGAAAGTAAAGAAAGTGCGCAAGAGTCGTGAAGTGCAAGAGAGTGTTGGGAAAAGAAAGCCCCTTAGAAAAGAAGTTAGAGAAGGAAGTAAAGTAAGAAAGTAGACCCTAGAAAAGAAAGAAAAAGAAAGTAGGAACATTCGCTCTATTATAACATTAAACTCCGCAGAAAGGGGACTACCAACCAAGTCTGTTTTTGTTGTTTTACCTCCCATTGCCAGGTCCTGATACCATTTATTTATTTATTTATTTTTAAAATTACTATTGCACCTCATGCTTGTAATAGGTCCAGAAACGTAGACCACGTCTTTTGGAATTGGTCTGCTTTACCTGCTAAGAGGAATCTCATCTCTTCCAGAAGTAATGTTTCAAATATATTTGATATCCACATTTTTATTGTTGGTGTGGGCGCATTTTTCCAGAATTTAAGTATGAGCTTTTTTCCCATTATTAGCTCGTAATTGAATAAATTCTTCTGATACACGTTTAATTCAGGGTTACCTTCCGATATTCCAAAAATGATCCATTCTGGTTTTGGTACCAGTTTTATTTTGATTAATTTTGAAAAAATATCAAATATTTCATACCAGAATTTTTGGATTTTTGTACAAAAAACAAAAGAATGTGCTATGGTAGCTTCTTGACACAGACATTTATCACAGATTGGTGAAACATTAGGGAAGATTTTATTTAATTTAGTTTTTGAATAAAGTAACAATCATTTCTATCATCGATCAGCTCTGGGGAATATTGCTCGCTCTCTCCAGCAGTTCTCTCTCCTGTCCGCAGTAGCCATACTCCCTGACGTTGTGAACTAATTAATCTGCAGCGTGACTGTGATGGGCTTTGGACTGGAACTATGAAGGTCTGGACTTCCTCAGAGCTTCAGCAGCATGAGCAGTTCCAGGAAACTCACTAGCCCTTTGCTGCAGTCTTAACTTGGGCACTGTCTAGGCTCCAGCCACACTTAGGGGAAACAGATTTAATCATTCTCTTACTCAATCAGTAATTCAGAGGCTAGGTGATCTGGGAAACTGATTTTAAACATCACTCAGTTCAGGAAACAGAAGTAAATTAAAAAATATATATACCATTAGCATTGGCAACCATTGTTATATAGACACAAGGTGATGTCCTTGGGGAAAGAAATCTGTTGCTCTTAAACAGCATTATATATTTTATATCTTTGTATTTATTCATTTTATTGGACTGCATTTATTGCCCATTCATAACTGCCATTTAAAATAGTCTTCTTAAACCACTGCAGTCTGGTGTTCCTAGAGTGCTGCTGCAGGTTTGGGAATTAGGACTAAGCAGCAATGAAGGCAAGAGGACATATCTCCAGAGAGGTGCAGGTGGGATGTTTCCTGCACATGCTGCTTGTGTTCTCCATGGAGATACATTGCTTGGGTTGGGAAGTGCCAATGGAGTAGCTTGGAAGGGATTCACTGTGAATTTTGTAGATGGTTCACTCAGCCGTAACACTTTAGTGGTGGAGGGAATGAATGTTTAAGGTAATGAATGGCTGCTAATGAAGTGAGCAGCTTTTTCCTGAATGCGAGGATTTCCTGAGTTGTTGCTGAACTCCTCCAGAAGAACATAGGTCTTCCCTCACAATCTTGTTTGTGTCTCGTTGATGATTGACAAATTTGTCACAGGATCCCCAGCCCCCGACCAACTCTGGTAACACTGACATTTAGTCTTCATATTTCATCGTTTCATATCTTCTCACAACGTGGAGGTTGTTCGGCCCATCTTGTCTATAGCAGCTCTGAACTCATTTATTTCCTATTATTTATTCTCTCATATATGCTTATTAACACCACCCTCTCACTTAAACGTGGAGCAAATTATAGCAGTCAATTCACCGAACAAACAGCACAAATTTAGTACATGAAATCAGAGTGAAATACAGGCAGAACATGCAAACTCCACACAAACAGCACTGGAGATCCGGATGCCAAGCATTTTGAACCTTACAATGGAAGCGAGGTCTAGAGAGTGAAGGTCACACTATCAGTTATTTTTCCTGCAGTATTTTCGAAAATAAAGGTCTTCCCAATAGTAATATTATTGTTATTGGAAACGAAATGCTAAAGACTCTAAAAGATTAAAAATGTTAACTGTTTTTAAGAGGCAATGGTGGCTGATTACTGTGGGGAAGTTTCAGTGAAACAGGTTTTATTTCCCGTGCTGTTTCCACCCAAGACAGCTTATTTTCTGCTTGTCAATTTCCAAAGTAACTGAAATAATTCCACAAGTTCCTGGTCAAAATCGCTTTGTAACTAAGTCGGACTGCAAATAATGTTTCCTCATTCATAACTCACTCAATGTGCTTTGGAAACACACATTATTAGTAGAACTACATGTTTTACTAGGGATCACGGTGCCATCATTGGTCAAAAGCTGCCTTGACATTAACAGCAGTCACTGTCACTGTCAGCAGCCTCTTTGTTCCCCGGTTGGACCAAGGCTACAATGAAGTCAAAAATGTTTGTCATATGTACCGACAAAGGAACAATGAAATTGTTACCTGCTGCAGCATTACAGGCCTGTGAATACAGGACTCAAGTACACAGTACTCATTATCAGATAACGATAAACAAAAATATGAATTCATTACAAACCACAATAAATTAAAAAAGATTGGAGCTGATTGCTCCTCGTGAAACCCAAATCAGGCATCGGTGAGCAAGTTACTGATGAATGAGTGCCACTAACTAGCACAATTGATAACAGCTTCCATTATTTAGATGAGAATTACTATTCAACAAAATTAGCGACATTAGATTTGTGTTGATTTTTGAGAACAGGACATGCCTGCGTAATTCTTCTGTGATGTGAAGTAGATGCAAGTGTTGTAACTGAACTGCAACGTCTTACTGGAGGTGCAAGTTAGTCTTAGAGTGCAGCTCTTCAATGCTATTGCTGGGTTATCTGGCCTCACGACCCTTGCTGCATTCAGTGCTCTCAACTGTTTCTTGATATTAAGTGGAGTGAATTGTCGGCTGTAGACTGGTTCCGTGACCATGGGGTTCTCAGGAGGAAACCTAGCAGCAGCACCAATTCAGCACTTCTGGCTGAATACGGCCAGCCTTGGTTCTAGCACCCACAAAACAGGTTCCACTATTGATGGAGAAGGGGGACATCTCTTGGAACCTCCTCTGATAGCTGTTCACCTGCCCACCAACACGCATGACCAGATGTGATTGAGCTTTAATCTGAACTGTTGACCCTGAGATCTAGGGCACAGTAATGACAGCCAATGTTGTCCTTGGCTGCCATTACATAATCTTTGTGTGCATGTCATGCTCCTAGCAAGCCCTTTTGCCCTCTGAACCAGAGGCTTGTCACCTGACTTGACCTGACGGGAGAGCGTAGAGCACAGCAGGTCGTGAGGTTACACATGGTGGGGGCACACATTCCTGGTGCTGATGACAGCCCAGCCTTGAGCCTGAAATGTTGTCTAACCCATTTAGCACAATTGTAGTGGCACACACGACGGAGTGTGCCTTCGGGAGGGCAGGAGCGGGCCTTCATAGGACTGAGTTCTTCATTAATTATGCTGTCACGCACATCCATCCACTTCAGGTATAGTCAAATATATCCATCTCTCATGCTGTAGGCAGCGATCTCTCACTAGCTCTGTAACCATGCTCCAATTTATCTCTGAGGTTGGACGTTGTGATCATCAGGATGAGATTTTCTTTCCCATTTTCAACCTGCTCCAATGAGACTGAATCAATTTGAGGGCTCCATGAGTTATTCCCTCATGCCTGTACACTGCATACTGTCATAGAGTCACAGAGTAATACAGTGTGGAAACAGGCCCTTCGGCCCAACTGGCCCACACCGGCCAACAATGTCCCAACTACTCTTGTCCCACTTGCCTGCGCTTGGTCCATATCCCTCCAAACCTGTCCAATCCATATAACTATCCAACTATTTCTTAAACGATGGGGTAGTCCCAGCCTCAACTACCTCCTCTGGCAGCTTGTTCCATACACCCACCACCCTGTGTGAAAAAGTTACCCCTTAGATTCCTATTAAATCTTTTCCCCTTCACCTTGAACCGATGCCCTCTGGTCCTCGATTCCCCCACTGGGTAAAGGAGTCTGTGCATCTACCCGATCTACTCTCATGATTTTGTCACCTGTGGTGGGAATGGCAGTGCCCATGGATTGTGACAAAGGGGTCTAGCACAGTCTCTATAGGTACAGCCATGTCCGGCTACATCAGGTTGTTGTTTGATTCATCGACATCAGGACGTCCACACTCCCAACGTGGACAGATCCCTAGCCTGCACTTGATCTGCTTTCTGCAACTCAGCTCTCACCCCTTCTCTTGGACAGATTAAGAACAGTTCCCTGGTCCTCGCCTTCCACTCGACGAACCTCATTTTCACATATATCTTTCATCATTTCTGTCAGCTGCGAGAGCCACAACCAGACACTGATACAGCATTTTAAAAGGATGGCCCTCTTCAAAACTCCTTGGCCCACTGTCTTTATCATCATCCACTCCCCACCTTACAACACTTTCCTATGCAATAACACGTCTTTTCAACTCTTCCCTCCATCAAAAGATCCCAGTTTTTCCAGATGAAGCAGTAATTTATTTTTGATTTCTTCCAACCTCGCATGCAGCATTCGGCATTCACAACGTTGTCTCCACTTCGTTAGTGAAACCAAGCACAGATTGGGTGATTGATTCATATGGATGCAGGGCATAGAGGGATATTGATCATGTGCAGGCAGAGACACAAGTTTAGCTTAGAATCACATTTGGCAGACATTATGGGCCAAAGGACCAGTTCCTGGTGTACAATATACTGTTCTATGCTCTATGCAGAAGATTCATCATCAATACACAAGACCCCGAGCTCTCTGATGCCTGTCATTTTAATTCTCCATCCTACTCTCACTCTGATCATTGTCTATGACATTCTGCACTGCTATAATGAGGGTCAAGGCAAACTTGAGGAAAGTACCTCATCTTCTATCTGGGACACTGCAGTCTTTGAGACTCCGTATTAAATTCTCCAACTGCAGGCAACTTGCTCTTTCTTTCAGTCCACATCAGAACTGGCTAATTCTACACATCATCTCCGTATGATATTTGGCTGCTTTTTCTCTCTCTCTCTGCAAGCCTGGACCCACATGTTCCACAGATCAGCTTTTAACACCATATAACCCAAACCAAAAGCATAACCTGATTTGAACAGCTTTCCTTTGTTTCACCCATCACTGCCTCACCGTCTCCAATGTAAAACTAATTTCCTTTCTGTTTCAGACCATGTAAGTGAGACCCTGACACAGGCATACTCGCTGCATTACATCTTTTAATAGCGTCCCAGGTTCCTCCACCATGCTCCACACAGTGAACAAACTTACAACAGATGGCCACATGAAGCTAGAGCTGAGAATGAATGCTCATTGCTACTGAAGGTTGTTCACACTGCTGGAAAGACTAAATAACTAAGTGGCAATGGAGCATGTGGAGTTGAATGTACAATCTAAAATATGGTATCAGAAAAGTTGGTGTGACAAAATGCAAGATATAAATGTCAGAGTTACGGAAGAAGTGGCAATGGAGATAATGTGTGTGTTGTTTTTCATGTTTCAGAGTTATATTGATTCAGGAACGATTCCTGTGGTTTGGATGGTAACAAATGTGCCCTCACTATTTAAGACAAAGGGGAGTGAAAAAAAACACCAATTAGCCAAATTTCATAGTAGGGAACTGATGAAGGAAAACATGCCAAACGCCTTCTTCGCCACTGTCTATCAAAGTTCCCACTTTCAGGGAACCATCTGCTATTAACAACGCATAACACAACCGAAAGCATGACTGATTTGAAAGGCAATCATGGCTGCTTGTAGCACTCGACACTATTCTACAACATTCCCGCAGAGCCGCCCCATTTACTGTGCAAGCTCTTTCCTGGTTGAACACCAAAATTCAACACTTCATTCTTGTCCAACTGGAATTCTATCTGCACATTCCCAATTTCGCTAGATCTGTCCTGTAGGCCATCCTCAAAAGCACCTCGGACAGCATGGATATGTTGGGCTGAAGGACCTGTTTCCATGCTGCTTAACCTTGATGATTCTCTGACTATGATTTTGTTATTAAAATTTTACATCATGTTTCTGACACCAACCATCCAGGGGACTGTTAAAATGTTAAAATCTCATTACCACAGCCAGGAAATAAAACTGTACGAAATAGATAGACGAATTGAAACCATGAAGCTGATGCACTTTTGCAAAAACTCACCTGAATCCCAATTGTCCTTCAGGAAGATCTTCATTTGGTCTGGCCAATTTATAATTCCTGATATAAGGAGTGTGTCCTTAAACTGTCTCAGCATCCACTCATATCAAAGGGAGGGATGATGTTTGGATAAGTGTTGGAATTGCTAGCATGTCTCATAAAAGAATGATACCATTTGCAGAATTTTTAACAAAAAAAATTGTTTTTCTTGGGCATGGGAGTTGAAGGGCATTATAGGGTCCTATGAGCTTCTTCTGCAAGTCTATGATAGCATTGTTGCCTTGTGACCCTCCTCCCATCAGTATTTGCCCTGCTTCCTTTAATGTTGCCAAAGAAATAGTACAAACTAAAATACTTCCTGAAGTAGGTAATCCCTCTGAAGTCCAGTATTCAATGATCAAATGTAGATTTGGCTTGGAGAGGATCTCTTGAGCCCAGTAATGTAATAATCAGAGTTTTCTTTTTTAAACTGCTGGGGGAAACTCAGCGGGTGGTGGGAATGAACAGATGACGTTTCATATAAGAACCGTTCATCAGTCTGAAATAAGGTCCTGATCCAAAATGCCATCTGTCCATTTCCCTCCACAGATGTTGCCTAACCTGCTTTACTGGGTGAATCAAATTGGTAGGGGTGCTGAGGAAGAGGATTTCTTGGATTGTATGCGGGATAGTTTTCTAAACCAACATGTAGAGGGACCAACGAGAGAGCAGGCTATTCTAGACTGGGTATTCAGTAATGAGGAAGGGTTAGTTAGCAGTCTTGTTGTGCGTGACCCCTTGGGCAAGAGTGACCATAATATGGTTGAGTTTGTCATTAGGATGGAGAGTGACATAGTTAATTCAGAAACAAGGGTTCTGAACTTAAAGAAAGGTAACTTTGAGGGTATGAGACGTGAATTGGCCAAGATAGACTGGAAATTGATTCTTAATGGGTTGACAGTGGATATGCAATGGAAGGCATTTAAAGACCGCATGGATGAACCACAACAATTGTTCATCCCAGTTTGACAAAAGAATAAATCAGGGAAGGTAGTGCATCCGTGGATAACAAGGGAAATCAGGGATAGTATCAAAACAAAAGATGAAGCATACAAATTAGCAAGAAAATGCAGCCTACCAGAGGACTGGGAGAAATTCAGAGTCCAGCAGAGGAGGACAAAGGGCTTAATTAGGAAAGGGAAAATAGATTATGAAAGAAAACTGTCAGGGAACATAAAAACTGACTGCAAAAGCTTTTATAGATATGTTAAGAGAAAAAGATTAGTTAAAACAAATGTCAGTCCCTTGCAGTCAGAAACAGGTGAACTGATCATGGGGAACAAGGAAATGGCA
This sequence comes from Amblyraja radiata, assembly GCF_010909765.2. NCBI lineage: Eukaryota > Metazoa > Chordata > Chondrichthyes > Rajiformes > Rajidae > Amblyraja > Amblyraja radiata. The sequence continues at coordinate 61,216,870 of NC_045968.1, forward strand.
GATCAATTGAATAACTACTTTGGTTCTGTCTTCACTAAGGAAAACATAAATAATCTGCTGGAAATAGCAGGGGATCGAGAGTCAAATGAGATGGAGGAACTGAGTGAAATCCAGGTTATCCGGGAACTGGTGTTAGGTAAATTGAATGGATTAAAGGCCGATAAATCCCCAGGGCCGGATAGGCTGCATCCCAGAGTGCTTAAGTCAGTAGCCCCAGAAATAGTGGATGCAATAGTGATAATTTTTCAAAACCCTTTAGATTCTGGAGTAGTTCCTGAGGATTGGAGGGCAGCTAATGTAACCCCACTTTTTAAAAAGGGAGGGAGAGAGAAAACGGGGAATTACAGACCAGTTAGTCTAACATCGGTAGAGGGGGAAATGCTAGTCAGTTTTTAAAGATGGGATAGCAGCACATTTGGAAAGTGGTGAAATCATTGGACAAAGTCAGCATGGATTTATGAAAGGTAAATCATGTTCACAAAAAAGGAAAGGAAAGAAGCTCACAAAGAGATAGGAGAGTATGGCCAAGTGTAATAGGGATCGATGTGAAAGGTGAGATGCGTAAGGAATTAAAAGTATTGTATATGAATGCGCGAAGTATAAGAAGAAAAGTAGATGAGCTTGAGGCTCAGTTAGAGGTTGGTAGATATGACATAATCCAGAAGACGCAGGATCATTTCATTCAAAAAAGGAAGAAAGATTCTAAGGGGAGTAGGAGGCAACCGTGGCTGACAAGAGAAGTTAGGGATAGAATAAAACTAAAAGAAAAGATGTATAACACAGCAAAGAGTAGCCGGAAGCCAGAGGATTGGGAAACTTTCATAGGATAACAGAAGGAAACAAAACGGGCAATGCGGGCTGAAAAGATGAAGTATGAGGGGAAGCTGGCCAGGAATATAAAGGAGGACAGGAATAGCTTCTTTAAATATGTTAAGGGTAAAAGAGTAGCAAAGTCAAATGTGGGTCCCTTGAAGGCAGACATGGGTGAAATTATTCTGAGCAACAAGGAAATGGCAGAAGAGTTGAACAGGTGCTTCGGATCTGTCTTCACCAAGGAAGACACAAACAATCTCCCAGATGTACTGGAGGACAGAGGATATAAGGGGGTAGAGGAACTGAGAAATTTTCATTAGGCGAGAAATAGTATTGGGTAGGCTAATGGGACTGAAGGATGATAAATCCCCTGGACCTGATGGTCTGCATCCCAGGGTCCTCAGCGAGGTGGCCCTAGAAATAGTGGACCCATTGGTGATCATTTTCCAATGTTCAATAGATTCAGGATCAGTTCCTGTGGATTGGAGGATAGCTAATGTTATCCCACTTTTCAAGAAAGGAGCGAGAGAGAAAACGGGGAACTACAGACCAGTTAGCCTGACTTCGGTGGTGGGAAAGATGCTGGAGTCAATTATTAAAGAGGTAATAATGGGGCATTTGGATAGCAGTAAAAGGATTAGCCCAAGTCAACATGGATTTATGAAAGGGAAATCGTGCTTGACTGATCTTTTGGAATTTTTTGAGGATGTGACAAGTAAAATGGATGAAGGGGTGCCAATGGATGTAGTGTATCTAGACTTTCAGAAAGCCTTTGATAAGGTCCCGCACAGTAGACTGGTGATTAAAATTAGAGCTCATGGTATTGGGGGTAGGGTATTGACATGGATAGAAAATTGGTTGGCAGACCGGAAACAAAGAGTAGGAGTGAACGGGTCCTTTTCAGAATGGCAGGCAGTGGCGAGTGGAGTGCCGCAAGGCTCGGTATTGGGGCCGCAACTGTTTACCATATATATTAATGATTTGAAATAGGGAATTAGGAGCAACACTAGCAAGTTTGCGGATGACACAAAGCTGGGTGGCAGTGTGAACTGTGAAGAGGATGTTAGGAGGTTGCAGAGTGACCTGGACTGGTTGAGTGAGTGGGCAGATGCGTGGCAGATGCAGTATAATATAGATAAATGTGAGGTTATCCACTTTGGCGGCAAAAACAAGGGGACAGATTATTATCTCAATGGGGTTAGGTTAGGTAAGGGGGAGGTACAGCGAGACCTGGGTGTCCTTGTACACCGGTCAATGAAAGTTGGCGTGCAAGTACAGCAGGCAGTGAAGAAAGCTAATAGAATGTTGGCCTTCATAACAAGAGGATTTCAGTATAGGAGTAAAGAGGTTCTTCTGCAGTTGTATAGGGCTCTGGTGAGACCACATCTGGAGTATTGTGTACAGTTTTGGTCTCCTAATTTGAGGAAGGACATCCTTGTGATTGAGGCAGTGCAGCGTAGGTTCACGAGATTGATCCCTGGTATGGCGGGACTGTCATATGAGGAAAGATTGCGAAGACTAGGCTTGTATTCACTGGAGTTTAGAAAGATGAGGGGGTTCTTAGAGGAACATATAAAATTATAAAAGGACTGGACAAGCCAGATGCAGGAAAAGTGTTCCCAATGTGGGGCGAGTCCAGAACCAGGGGCCACAGTCTTAGAATAAAGGGAAGTCATTTAAGATTGAGGTGAGAAAAAACTTTTTCACCCAGAGAGTTGTGAATTTATGGAATTCCCTGTCAGAGAGGGCAGTGGAGGCCAAATCACTGGATGGATTTAAGAGAGAGTTACATAGAGCTCTAGGGGCTAGTGGAGTCAAGGGATATGGGGAGAAGGCAGGCACGGGTTATTGATAGGGGACGATCAGCCATGATCACAATGAATGGCGGTGCTGGCTCAAAGGGCCGAATGGCCTCCTCCTGCACCTATTTTCTATGTTTCTATGTCTGACGAATCTTATAGAATTTTTCGAGGATGTAACTAGTATAATGGATAAGGAAGAACCAGTGGATGTGTTATATCTGGAAGTTCAGAAGTCTTTCGACAAGGTCCCACATAAGAGATTAGTATGCAAACTTAAAGCACACGGTATTGGGGGTTCAGTATTGATGTGGATAGAGACCTGGCTGGCAGACAGGAAGCAAAGAGTAGGAGTAAATGGGTCCTTTTCAGAATGGCAAGCAGCGACTAGTGGGGTACCGCAAGGGTCAGTGCTGGGACCCCAGCTATTTACAATATATATTAATGATTTGGACGAGGGAATTGAATGCAACATCTCCAAGTTTGTGGATGACATGAAGCTGGGGGGCAGTGTTAGCTGTGAGGAGGATGCTAGGAGGCTGCAAGGTGACTTGGATAGGTTGGGTGAGTGGGCAAATGCATGGCAGATGCAGTATAATGTGGATAAATGTGAGGTTATCCATTTTGGTGGCAAAAACAGGAAAGCAGACTATTATCTAAATGGTGGCCAACTAGGAAAAGGGGAGATGCAGCGAGACCTGGGTGTCATGGTACACCAGTCATTGAAAGTAGGCATGCAAGTGCAGCAGGCAGTGAAGAAAGCGAATGGTATGTTAGCATTCATAGCAAAAGGATTTGAGTATAGAAGCAGGGAGATTCTACTGCAGTTGTACAGGGCCTTGGTGAGACCACACCTGTAGTATTGCGTACAGTTTTGGTCTCCTAATCTGAGGAAAGACATTCTTGCCATAGAGGGAGTACAGAGAAGGTTCACCAGATTGATTCCTGGGATGTCAGGACTTTCATATGAAGACAGACTGGATAGACTCGGCTTGTACTCGCTAGAATTTAGAAGATTGAGGGGGGATCTTATAGAAACTTAAAAATTCCTAAGGGGTTGGACAGGCTACATGCAGGAAGATTGTTCCCAATGTTGGGGAAGTCCAGAACAAGGAGTCACAGTTTAAGGATAAAGGGGAAGTATTTTAGGACCGAGATGAGAATTTTTTTTTCCCCCACAGAGAGTGGTGAATCTGTGGAATTCTCTGCCACAGAAGGTAGTTGAGGCCAGTTCATTGGCTATATTTAAGAGGGAGTTAGATGTGGCCCTTGTGGCTGAAGGAATCAGGGGGTATGGAGAGAAGCCAGGTACAGGATACTAAGTTGGATGATCAGACATGATCATATGCAGGCTCGAAGGGCCGAATGGCCTACTCCTGCACCTATTTTCTATGTTTCTATGTTCCTCTAGCAGTTGTTTTTTTGCTCAAGATCCCAGTATCTAGTCTCTTGAGTCTCCATGTAATATTAAGACATGCGATCTTGATGATGCAAGATCAAGAAATTGGATAATAATGTCTTGATTTGATTACTCAGAATCTTACTTTCGATTTGCAGTTGGAAAGCTTTTTCGGAGGCAGCAATCATAATTCAGTTAGATTACCATAATTACTGAAAACGATAAATACAGGCCAGACATAAATGTTCTAAATTGGGGTAAATTTGACAAGCCTGAGGCATAAATGAGTAAAAGTGGACTTCTACTTATGTGTCAGGGCCGTAATTAAGGAGCCCACTAAAGATACCAGAATTAGTAGCGTGGTTGGTGCACAGTAAATATGTTCAAAGCTGCTTCAGGGTATTTAAGGACCGGTTTGGAAGCTGTAAAATTGAAAATGAATTTCAATCCAGGGATGTTTGAGTACTGCATATGTGGAAGGAAATCAAAGAATGGACAATAAATGATAGTATTGAGAAACGAGGGCCCTTGGAATGCACGTCAGCAGATCCCAGAGATTCTAGGACAGGCAGATAAACGCATTTGAGAAATTATTTGAGATGCTTGCTGTCTTCAACCAAGATATGTGGCAGATGAGGGTGGAAGTCATACTAGATCTATACAAAACACTGTCAGTTAACAGCAAGAGTACTGACTTAGGAACCTAATTACTATTATCCCATTACTAGTCTTAGGCAGTGCCTCATGTCTTGGGTGATTTGCTTCTACTCCAGTTCCAATGTGGTTGATAAGACGTACAAGATCCACTTAGTATTTGATAAGTCCTCCTCTATTTTAATTTTCAGGGGCCTGCTTTTTGATGTATGAACTATCGATGTTCTTGATAACACTGAAATATCCAACTTGTCATGGTCATTGGCTTGTTGCTGGATCTAACTCACTTTGGAAAGGACATGGCAGAGGGTGCATGACATGGCTCAGTGGTTGTCGCCAGTGTTTCTGCTTTTGTAATGATAAAAAACTTGAAAGATAGAGTGAACGCAGGATGAATAGCAACAGATTTCAGAGAGATTTTGACAGGTTGCTGGAATGGGTGTACATGTGGCAGTGAAATTTAATGCTTAGAAATAAGAGAGGAAGAAATTTGACAAGAAGAATACGAAGAGGCAATATAAAGCAATTCTACAAGGGAAACAAAATCACAGATGTGTGTTCATAAAAATGCCTGAGCATGTTGAGAAAGGTGCAGAAGAGCTTTACCAGGTTGCCACCCGGATTAGAGGGTATTAGCTTTAAGGTTAGGGTGGTCAAACTTAAGATATTTATTTGTAGGAAAGAACTGCAGATGCTGGTTTAAATCAAAGGTAGATACAAAATGCTGCAGCAATTCAGCGGGACAGGCAGCATCTCTGGAGAGAAAGAACGGGCGACGTCTCGGGTCGAGACTCCTCCCCATTCGACCCGAGGCATCGCCCGTTCCTTCTCTCCAGAGATGCAGCCCGTTCCGCTGAATTGCTGCAGCATTTCGTGTCTACAGTAGATACTTCTGTCTGGAATTGGAGGGTGAGGGAGACCCGACAGAAATATATAAAATGATGAGCAGCATAGATAGGGTAGACAATCAGAACTTCTTCGCCTGGGTAGAAATGACAAAGACTAGAGCACATAGTTTTGAGGTGAGCGGGGCAAAGTTTAAAGGCGATGTACCGAGGACGATGTGTGCCTGGAATGCTCTGCCAGAGGGGGGGGCGACGGCAGATACAATCGTGGCATTTAAGAGGCTTTGTGATAGGCACATGGATATGCAGGGAATGAAGGGATATGGATCATGTGTAAACTGAGGAGTAGTTTAACCTGGCATTGTTTTTGGCACAGACAATGGGCTGAAAGAACTGTTCCCATTGTGTACTGTTCGATATTCTATGTAAAGTGGCTCAAAACATGCACGAGATCCTGGGCTTTGTATATAGTACAAGCAAGTCACAATTAACTTTTATTAAAATGTTTTTGCCACAATAGTGGTTATGTGTCTAGTTCTACGCACCAGGCTTTAAGAGAGCAGTATAGGCTAAAGAGAGGGAGTAACAGAGATTTACAGAGTCTAGGAATGAGGGACCGGAGAGACTGGAGACATTTAAATTTCAAGTCATGAACGGATCAGATGCAAGAGGTTGTGAGAAGCTGTTCCCAATGGTAGGGTGGGAGGAAAAAAAGCAAAGAAGGCGACTGGCGAAAGAACCTAAGTTACGGGAGCTTTAAAACATGCCCAATGGTTGGAAGACACAGACAGAAAACAGGAGCCAGATTCAAAGGATTCAACTTTTAGATTTTAGAGATACAGCGTGGATGCAGGCCCTTCGGCCCACCGTGTCGACCAACATACACCCTGTACACTACCACTATCCTACACACTTTAGGAACAATTTACAATTTTACCAAAGCCAATTAACCTACAAACCTGTATGTCTTTGGAGTGTGGGAGGAAACCGGAGCCTGGAGAAACCATGCAGTCACAGCGAGAACATACAAACTCCGTACAGACAGTTCCCATAGTCTGGATCGAATCCAGGTCTCTGGTGCTGTGAGGCAGCAGCTCTACCACTCAGCCACTGTTTTTAAAAGTGAAAGGATTTGCAGTGCTCCTTCTCTGCTGTGACCATTTTGTGTTGCGGTAACAGAAGAATTATTGTCACAGTGGTAGAGAGATGCATCATTGAAACTGGCCCTTCAGCCAATTGTATCTATGCTGACCAACAACCACTGATTCTATCACTGAATTACACACACACGGGCAATTTACAGAAGCCAATTTACCTATCAACATGCACTTCTTTGCGATGTGGGAGGAAACGAGAGCATCTGACGGGGTTACAGGGAGAATGCACAAACTTCACCCAGACAGCAAAGAGGTCAGGATTGAAGCGTCTGGCGTTGTGAGCTAATGATTCTACCAGCTGCATGCTGTGCCACCCAAAGAGACCAATGATCAATGTAATTGAGGTGTATTTAATTATGTGGGCTAGATAGAGTGAACAAGGAGGAGCTTGGCACGGACGTCAATAACTAGGCAAAGGTTTAAAATCAAATAATTATGAGGTGCTGTAACCCAGGGATGCAGACAACAGAGCAGAGAATTGCCCGACATGGTTGCTTAGTCCAGCATTGATTCATTGGACACGTCCCTCCCCTGACCCAGAGATGTCAATAGAAAGAACAATAGACACATCTGTGACCAAATTTACCTAATCAAAAAAAGAAATTTAATCAGAATTATCAATTATTCCATAACAGTGATATCTCAAACTGTCAATACATAATTATTTTCAGCTTCATCATTGACATCACGAGCTTTAAGCATCAATATCAATAACATTATCTACAGCAGAATTAGTAGCAATTTATCATGATGAAAATCATCTTCAACATAAATACCAAAAGCAGATACCACTAATGAAAGGTCACTGAATGAGGCTCAGTCCAGCGTGATCTGCAGCCAGAATTTGTTCTGAATAAGCAAACAGTTGATTCCCCGCAGACAGAAGTAAATGTTAACAATGGTGATTCAGCATGAGGTTTTGGTACTTGTGGTGTGATTACTGCCTTTGCAGGACACTTCCCTTACCTTGTACGCAAGTAGATTTACAATAAAAGAGAATCACTGTTGGATCAAGCAATAGAAAATGAAGCAATGTAGATAAGAGAAGTTGGTACAGGAACGGGACAACTTAGCAAGTGATCAGCATCATTAGTACCCAGAACATCAAATCCATCTACAAAAAGGGGTGCTACAGTGTACAATGGGCTGAGTTCACAGCTCCAGTGACCAGGGTTCAAACCTGTTTTTCAGTGGTGCCTATGTGGAGTTGGACACTCTCCGTGATAAAGTGGCCAAGTTATTTCAAATAGTTACAATACTGACATCCGCCCAACAGTGTGAGCATATCCCAGGTATATCTGACAAAACGCTGGGCAAATCCTTTCTGGTTAATGCTGATCTAATCTGTATACTCTAAATCATCAGAAAAATAATGTAAGATGTTAATAGCTGTCAAATGGTACTAAATAATAATCTCTTCACCAATGTTAGTGTCTTGTCTAAGACTGGTGTATTGTCTGAGACCACTTAGATACAGCCCTGATCAAGTCTTTCTTCAAATATGGACTGCAGATAATTCTACAGGTGAGGTGAGAATGCTAGCCTTCATTTCAAGGTGGCATTTGACAAGGTACACTCTCCAAGGAACCCAGATAAAACCGAGCTCAGTGGGAATCGAGACAAAAAGACTCCAGTAATTGCAGTTACATGTTGCACGAAATGGTTTTTGAAGATCAATCATCCCAGTGACAAGCCATCACTACCAAGGTGGTGTCCTCAGTTTCATTATCTTCAGTTGCATCAATGCCCTTCCATCCAAAGGACAGAAATGGGAAGATTTGCTGGAATTCACTAAGTTTAATTCCATTGGCAGCGCCTCAGTAAATTAACGATTCCCTGTCTGACGCAAGTTCAACCAGCCAACTAATGCAGAAATATAGTTAGTAAATGGAATTACTTGTCCAAGCTACTTGGACATTACCTTTTTAACCCACAACCTCCATCATCGCAGACAAGGACACCAATGCCAGGACCATCACCCCATGCATGCACTCCATCAGATACATTTGCTATTTCATTTCCTTATTGGGTCATCTATCCAGCAGCATTGAAAAGAGTAAATTCACAACAGGAAGCAGTGGTTCCAGATGTTGGCTCGCTGTCACCATGTCAACAGCAGGTAGGGAAGGGACTTAATCCTGCCACTTCAGTAATGGCCACATCTCCAAAGAAAAATTAAACAAAACTATCCACAAGGCCGTAGGCATCACTGACAACATCATCATTATCTTCCCGAACTGTACCATGTGCATCAACATACACAGCGCAGAAACAGGCCATTCGGCCCACCCTGTCTACACTGACAGAGTTGGAATTATAGATTAGTCCCATTTGCCACAGTGCCCACAGCCTCTAAATACTTCCTATCCATATATCTGCCCAAATATCTTTGAATCATCATCACTGCAGTTATTTTTACATCAATGAATGATAGGAACAAAAAAAAGATAGACACAAAAATGGAGTAACTCAGCGGGTCAGACAGCATCTCTGGAGAAAAGAAATAGGTGATGTTTCGGGTCGAGACCCTTCTTCAGTCTGCGAGTCCGTTCCTGCTGAGTTACTCCAGCTTTTTGTGTCTATCTTTGTAATAGACCAGCATCTGCAGTTCCTTCCTAAACAGATTGGGATTAATATAGGATTAGTGTAAATAGGTAGTTGATGGTCAGCATGGAATCTGTGGGCCAATCTGTGTGTATCCACACTGAATCTATCTATGAATTTAAACTATTTAACATTATGAACAGCATGATCACTTTCATTATTATTAAACTCATCATTGGATATTTCCTATTTCATCATTGGGCATCAATAATCAAAGTTTCAGGCTAGTGATTAGAAATTTTCTGGTGATTTTCAGTATTTTCCCCGAGTCACAGTCATAATGGAACTGAAATAGGCCCTTCGGCCCACCATGCCTCATTTTACTGTGCTGTACTGTTCTATGTCCTTGTGATAATTGTGCCTATTTATATTGACTCCAATTCCTAAATTTGGCCCATGGCCTCCCAAGCCTTGGCAATTAAAGTGCGTGTTTAGAAACTTCAGAAATCTGAGAGAGTATCCATCTCAGGCAGTTGTGGACAAGATTCCAACAAAACATCTTCCTCAGATCCCTGTGAAGTTGCTACATCTTATCCTAGACATACCCCCTGATTTTAGAAACCTCTGCTAAGAGGAAATTATCCGTACTATCTACCCTATTGTCTTTCATACAGAAATAGAGAATGGAAACTCATCCTTCAACCGCACATTCATACCGATCAAGTTGCTTCATCTAAACTAGTCCCATTTGATAAAATTTGTCCCTTGTCTTTTAAATGTTGCTTTTGTACTTGCCTCAACTACTTCCTCTGGCAGCTTGTTCTATGCACCCACCAACCTTGCTCTGTGCAAAACAAAAACAGAGTATGATTTTGTATAACTCAATCGGGTCCATCTTCAGTTTTGAGGAAAACAAACCCAGCTGAAAGTCTCTCCTTACAACTGAAAGGCCCTATCCCAGATCAATCACATCCCTTCCATAGTTTTGTGACCAGAATTGTAAATCGTACTCCAGCTTTGACCGAAGGTAATCGCTTGCTCTTATCTTTTTTTCCCCCATGCAACAAACAAGTATTCCATATGCCTTCTTAACTATCCTACCTACCAGAGCTGCCATCTTCAGGGATCCCTGAACTCTCTGGGCAGCACGGTGGCACAGCGGTGGAGTTGCTGCCTTACAGAGCCAGAAACCGGGGTTCGATCCTGACGATGGGTGCTTATCTGTATGGAGTTTGTACGTTCTCCCTGTGACTGCGTGGGTTTTCTCCAAGTGCTCCGGTTTCCTCCCACACTCCAAAGACGTACAGGTTTGTAGTTTAGATGGCTTGGTAAAATTATAAATTGTCCCTAGTGTATAGGATAGTTTTAGTATACGGAGATTGTAAATTGTCCCTTTTGTGTGAAGGATAGTGTTAGTATATGGGGTTCGCTGGTCGGCACAGACTCGTGGGCAGATAGACTTGTTTCCGTGCCGTATCTCTAAACCAAACTAAATATGACAAGGTCTCTTTGTGCCTCAAATACACCCCAACCCTGAAGATTCAATATGCATATCCGAACCAAAATGCATCATCTCGGTTATCATGATTAAATTCTATCTGCCATTGTTCTGCCCACCTTCCTAACCCATTAATATTGATCCAACTCCTGGGAATACTCTCCATTTGATTTCCTTCAACTACAATATTTTGCTGTGGTCCATCAATAATTTGAATGACATGTAAAATATTGTAGAACATGTAGAACTACATGTATAAAAGCCAAGACATAAAACCATTAGACAATGACCAACAAAAGTCAAACTCAAGAGATGGCTGATGGAATGAGCTGGGAAAATGAGAGGTGGTGAGAGGAGAAATTGAAGATGACATCTCAGGGCAAAAAAGATCAAAGCAGGAGATGGAATACCAAATGGTCAATAACTCAAACAGCAACTAAGTGCAACACAAGATACCCAGGAGATGAGAAGGAATCAAGGAGCTTGAGACATTGAAACTAGGACCACAGTTTAGGTTGAAGTGTGACTGCCAATCACTGGACCTTGCCAGAGGGTTGGTGAAATGAAAGAACTCACCACTAACAACCCTTCCAATAAATGTGCCCCATATCCCAGGTGACCTATTGCATGGAACCTGGAGGAGCACTAGGGGGAGTGCAAGCAGTGCCCACTGGATCACCGGAGTCCACTGGATCACCGGAGTCCACTGGATCACCGGAGTCCATTTCTCTGCAACATATGGGTTTGATGTGATAGAATCTTTTCCAAACTCCAGCTGTCTGCAGCCAGGCTTCAAATCTAAATCTTGGGAATGCATTAAATCTCAATGGTCTGTTAGCCAGCAGAATCGTGCTTTGTACCAGAGGCCATGCAGAAACTAAATGGGAACGTGCTATTCTCTGCCAGAACCCTTACTGCTCTCTCAAAGAGCTGCACCTCCAACAATAAGAAGCCCCACAAAGAAGAAGCATTCAGCATCCATCTGCCTCAAGGTGTTATCAGAACCGGGCCACAGTAGTCCAGAGGCAGCTCAGTGCAACATGATGTCAAAAACACAAAAATACACACATGTCCACACAGATACAGCCCTGAATAAGCCTGGGCCTGTGACATGGGTCTAAACTGCACAGATTAAGAAACATTCAAACTGGATCCTTTGCCTAGTTTAGGTTGTTAAATACACCATCAACAAAGGGATTGGACTCTTTCCTAACTCGCAAGGCTAACCACACTTGGGGGAATTGGAATGTACTTGACGAGCATGGGAAAAAATGAAAATTATGCTGATCCTTTCTTCCAACCAACTAGAAAATGTGTAAGCTTTACAGCATGGAAGCGGGCCCATTGCGCTAATGCCAGTCAAAGGAAGAACTACATGGGTTGCTCCCACTTCCCAGTTCTTGGTCCACGGCTGTCAATTTACAGTGGTTATTCAGATACCTTCGACAGAATGATAGGGGAGGGACACAGTTGTAAGATGCCTGGAGCCAGAGATACCAGTAGATGATCACACAACACGAGAGGAGAGGGAGAATGTTTCAAACAAACTGAAACTAGCTGCCAGCAGCAAACCCACCAACTGATGTGTAGGCAAATTTCCAGCCGCGGTTATCTCCCGAATCGTCAGTGTGAAAGAGAACCTGGACTCTGCTGCTGTTGGTCGCGATCTTTCCAGGACTCTTATCACCACAGAAAGGGCCAAACTCCTTCATTCCAGCTTTAATCTGCAGCAGAGAACAAAACACAAACTGGAAATCGCAACAGGGCTATGACTCATTGAAAACAAAAACAAGTCAGGAGAAAATATAGCAAAATGATGTGCCTCGCACATCTCCCTCATTGAGCTTTTAGTTTCATCATCCAGTATCCAGTCTAATTCCACCCCTGAGGTTAACAAAAGTTATATATGTAAAGTGTCAATAAATCCATGTTAATCCCAAGGTCATTACTCCCCCAACATTATCTGTAACCTGCTGGGTCACCGTACTGCTAATGACGTTAGTAAATGCAGGGAGGCATTTAGAGTAAGAACTTGGGTCTGATTCTGAGAATATTCTTTGTTTAGTAGGTTGGCAAGTGTGGACAATCCTGGGCCTCAATAATGGCTGGAGCAGCTTCCTTTTGAAGAGACGCAACAGGCACACCCGTGGCAATAATTCCATGGCTGAATTACGAGAGAAAAGGCTAGCAGTGTGATATTTTATTTTATCTCCACATTTGTTTGACAACATTAGCAATTTCCACCAGCAGAAAAAAGTCTTGCACTGAAAGTGGCATGCTATATGCCTTCTTTACTACCCTATCCACCTTTGAGTGGATAGGGTAGTAAAGAAGGCATATAGCATGCCTGTCTTCACCAGTTAGGACTTTGACTAATGGAGGTAAAATAAGCAACTCATGCTGCAGATATACAAATAAACTGCTAAAGGAATTCAGCAGGTTGAGCAGGTGGGATGAGGGTGCGGGTGCAGACAACTCAAAAAATGGTGGAGTTGCACAGTGAAGGCAGCTGTCAAAGGATGCAGCAGAGTATTGATCAGTCACAGGTTAGGGTGGAGAAGTGACAGGAGGTGTTTAATCTGGGCACTTTTAAGGTCAAATATATGGGGAAAGTAAACAGTTAATGGCAGAACCCCGAACAACATTGATGTACAGAGGGATATTTAGGTAGAGATCCCTGAAAGTAGCAATTCGATTGGCAATACATGGATAGGAAAGATTTGGAGGAAGATGGGTCAAATGGAAACAAAAAGGACTGACTTAGTTGGAGCATCGTGGTCAACATGGGCTAAACATTGGGTTAAAGGGCCTGTATCCATGCTGTATGACTCTCTGACAAGTAGAGGAAGTGGTGAAGAAGGGGTGTGTATGCTTGCCATCATTGGTCAGGGCATTGAGGCATTGTGAGCCGAAGGACCTGTTCCTGTGCTGACTGTTCTGTAAGAGTCAGGAAGTCATGTTGAAACTTTATAAAACTTAGGTTAGGCATATTGTGCAGTCCTGGTTGCCCCATTACAGGAAGGATGCAGAGGCTTCGTAGTGTGTGCAGAAGGGGTTTACAAAGATGCTGCCTAGAGCAGATGGTATTAGCTTCAAGCTTGAGTAAGCCAGTTCTGCACCATGGGCACATATTTCCTGGTTTACCCCAACAGCCCTATTTAAAAGGGAACAATATTCACTACCCCAACGTGGCTAACACAGATGCAAAGGTCACTGTTATAGCCACAGTAATTTCCTCCCATACATGCCATTACATCCCAAGATGGATCCCGTCAGGCTCTGGAGACTTGTCCATGTTAATTTTTGCCAATATCTCAAACATTTCCTCCTTCCTGACACACATGTCCCAGAATAACCAATAGTCCTTTCCTAACACTCCATCCTCCACATCTGTCTCCCTGATCAATAACCAAATTGAAATATTTATTTAGGATCTTGCTTACATCCCCTGGCCCTACATGTAGATTTCTCTTTTGGTCCCCGAGGGGACTCACTCTTTTCCTAGCTACGCTCCTTGCTTCTTCAAAGTTTTCGTCAATCCTGCTGGCCAAGGTTATTTCATGTGTTTTTGTCCTACTACTTCTGTTCTCTTCTGCATCTGATGTAACCCTCAAAGGACTTGCTCAAATCCAATCAATTTTGTTATTATTTTAAAAGCCTCCCGCCCACTCCTTCCCTAACATCAGAGATTGGTTTTTACACCCTCTAGCTCCTGCTCCGAATCTGCTTGTTTGGTCATGCCTTTTACATTGAAATCAGCTCTCCCACCAAATTAAGACCTTAACTGCAGGACCAACCTCATCTTTTTCCATGGCCACATTGAAACATACTGGATAATGACTGCTATTTCCCAAGGATTTCTTCACCAACACTTCCAAAGGCCATTGCCCAGTTTGAGTGGAACCCCATCCCTCTAGATGCTGCTTTAAAACCTCACAAATTCATTTTACAAATTCAACCTAATCTAAGCCCCTTTTACTAAACCAATTCCAGTAAATAATGGGGACATTAAATCTGTCCATTACGACAACCTATTGTTGTTACACCATACCTGCTCTTCTAATTTCTGCTAACTATTGGGAAATTGACAGAAGATCATTTCTTGTTATCTTATGCATTTTACAATTTACTTTTGTATTCCAATGAAAACAACTTGAGTGAGACAGGCTCTCCATATTACTACAATTCTCCAGCCCAGTGACCTTGTTGTACATTTCCCAGTATCCTCTCTGAAGTTGCTGGTGTGGTAATCACAACTATCCACAGTATGTGGCCACTACATGTAGCTGTTCCTACTTGGTGGTGGATCCTAGGAAGTTAATATACTGAATGCCAAGTGTAGGTGCACGAGTTGTCCTCTTATATACTCACCATTTTCAGTCCTGCATCAATCTGACAAAGGAACACAGTTCAAGTTAACCAAATTTGGATCAATGACGATACAAGACGTTCCAACACATTTGGTAGTGCTCACCTTCAGATAGTCATAAGGGCATAGCACATCTGGGTGATCTTCTAGATCAAAGATGCCGGTAAAGTCCAAGGTGATCACAAACCCATCTTCCAGTTCAATACGGTACAGACAATCTGAGCTCTTGGGGTAAGGATTGGGATAGTCTGGACTGGAGACAATTCCTGACCTTTCTGTAAATACATTGTCGCTACACTCGACTGGTGGGAAACAAAAGGCAACAATCAGTCCTCTTTGATTAGAACAGAAGCTGAAACATTATTTAAATGGCGAGACGATTAGATGCTGGAGTTCAGAAAGAACTGGGTAAACCAGGACAAGAAATACAGAAAAAGTAAATAATTAAGATGGTAAATACAAAGTTTGTCTGTTTTTTTTCCCCCAGGGTGGAGGAGTCTAAATGTTGAGGGCATGATTTAATAGGAACCTCTAGGGCAACTTTCTCCACACAGAGGGTGGTGAGCATATGGAACGAGTTGCCAAAGAAAGTGGGATTGGGAGAGAGGGGAAACTGACCCTTTGGCCAACCCAACATGCCCCATCTAATCTAGTCCCATTTGCAATGGCACATGGGCACAGACAAGTTATAATACCCTATTGTAGCTGAAGCAAGTACTGCCGAAACTGTAAAGGACAATGGTGTGACATTGCTTGGTGATTTGGTCTCCTTATTTAATGAGGGATAGACTTGCATTGCAAACGGTTCAAGAACAGTCACAAGATTCATCCTTTAGATGAGCACATTGTCCAAGGATGAGACGAAGAAAATCAGACCCAAACAGATTGGAATTTAAAAGAATGAGTCATGATCATATTGAAAGATGAACGATTCAGAAAGACTTCACAAGGTGAATAATACGAGGACATTTTACAAAGGATATTAAAGCTCTTGACAGGAAAAAGGGGCCCTACCTCAGGCATCGGCAGCTCGGATCAAGCAATTCCATTCAGGAATATCAGTGGGAAATCAGAGCTTGAAAATAGGACAACAGCTTTGGCTAATGTTAAAGGAAAATTCTGAAAGATTCAATGCTTATTAAGAATAAGAGTATAGAGATTAACTAGGAAGAGAACGGGTCCCCACAAGGATCAATGTGTGAAAACCACTGGAGACGGGTGAGGTGTTAAATGAATACTTCTATTTAAACTAAATAGTTGGGGGGGGGTTCAACAACCTGCAAGCGTATGCGTGCCGTTAACAGGAAAGAGAGTGTAGGAAAGGTCACGTTTAAACTAATAGGGCAGAGGGATGGGAACCAATGCAGGGAGACAAAAGGGCCATAAAATGAGGGCAGAAGCATAAGATAGAAGGGAGAAAAGAAAAACAAACACGAAAGCTTTGTCCCTTAACGCGAGGAGCATTCGTAATAAGGTGGATGAATTGAATGCGGAGTTAGCTTTTAATGGATATGACATAGTTAGGATTATGGAGATATGGCTCCAGGGAAACCAAGGCTGGGAACTCAATATGCAGGGGTATTCAATATTCAGGAAGGATAGACAGAAAGGAAGAGGAAGTGGGTTGGCATCGCTAATTAAAGATGAGATTAATGTAGTAGTAAGGAGCGACATTAGCTTGGATGCTGTAGAATCGGTATGGGTGAAACTGCAAATTAGCCAAGGACAGAAAATGCTTGTTGGAGTTGTACACCAAACAGCAATAGGGAGGTTGGAGAGGTACAGCGGTTATCATGGGTGACTTTAATTTACATATAGATTGGGCCAACCAAATTGGTAGCAGAGCTGAGGCGGAGGATTTCCTGGATTGTATACGGGATGGGTTTCTAAGCCAATATGCAGAGGAACCGACTAGAGGGCAGGCCATCCTGCCAATAATCAAGTTTGCTGATGACACTGTGGTGGTGGGCCTGATCTCAGACAACGATGAGAAGGCCTACCGGGAGGAGGTGGCTGATCTGGCACTCTGGTGTCAGGATAATGGTGGGATTCTGCATGAAGATGTTGAGTGTCACAGTTAATTCAGAGACTAAGGGCCTGAAGAAAGGAGACTTTGATGGTATGAGATGGAAATTGGCTAGGATAGACTGGCAAATGATACTTAAAGGTTTGACAGTGGGGAAACGATGGCAAAGATTTTTAAGGATCACATGGATGAATTACAACAATTGTTCAACCCTGTCTTGCGTAAAAATAAAACTGGGAAGGTGGCACAACCATGTCTAATGATGGAAATTAGGGATAGTGTTAGCCAAGGAGGAGGCTTATAAATTATCCAGAGGAAGCAACAAACCAGAGTACTGGGAGAAATTTAGAATTCAACATGAGGACAAAGAGGTTAATAGGGGAAAAATAGAGCATGAAAAAAAGCTTGTGGGGAATATAAAAACTGACTGTAAAAGCTTCTTTAGATATGCGAAGAGGAAAAGATTAATGAAAACAAATGTAGGTCCCTTACAGTCAGAAACATGTGAATTTATAATGGGAAACAAGGAAATGGCAGACCAGTTTAACAAGTACTTTGGTTCTATCTTCACCAAGGAAGACACAAACAATCTCCCAGAAATATGAGGGTTCTAGTGGGGGGGAGGAACTGAAGGGAATCCACATTAGGCAGAAAATGGTGTTAGGTAAACTGTTGGAACTGAAGGCAGATAAACCCCCAGGGCTTGATGGTCTGCATCCCAGAGTACTCAAGGAGGTGGCCCTAGAAATGGTGGAAGCATTGGTGATCATTTTCCAATGTTCTATAGACTCTGGACCAGTTCCTGTGGACTGGAGAGTACCCAAAATAACTTATAGACCAGTTAGCCTTACATCGGTAGTGGGGAAGATGCTTGAGTAGATTATTAAAGATGTAATAGCAGCGCATTTGGAAAGCAGTGACAGGACCAGGCAAAGTCAGTATGGATTTATGAAGGGGAAATCATGCTTGACTAATCTTCAGGACTTTTTTGAGGATGCAACAAATAGAATGGATAAGGGAAAACAAGTGGATGTGGTGTACCTAGACTTTCAAAATGCCTTTTACAAGGTCCCACACAAGATATTACTGTGCATAATTAGAGCACATGGTATTGGGGGTGGTGTATTGACATGGATAGAGAACTGGTTGGCAGACAGGCAGCAACGAGTGGGAATTAACAGGTCCATTTCAGAATGACAGGCAGTGACTAATGGGGTGCCACAAAGCTCAGGGACCCCAGTTATTTACAAGATATTTTACTGAATTAGACGAGGGAATTAAATGTAACATCTACAAGTTTGCGGATGACACAAAGCTGGGTGGCAGTTTGAGCTGTGAGGAGGATGCTATAAGGCTGCAGGGTGACTTGGATAGGTTTGGTGAGTGGGCAGATGCACAGCAGATGCAGTATAATGTGGGTAAATGTGAGGTTATCCACTTTGGTGGCAAGAACAAGAAGGCAGATTATCATCTGAATGGTCTGAAGGGTCTCGACGCAAAACGTCACCCATTCCTTCTCTCCAGAGATGCTGCCTGTCTTCAGCAATTTGTGTCTTTTATCTGAATGGTGTCAGATTTGGAAAAGGGGAGGTGCAACGAGACCTGGGTGTCTTTGTACATCAGTCACTGATAATAAGCATGCAGGTAGAGCAGGCAGTGAAGAAAGCAAATGACATGTGGGTCTTCACAGCAAGTGGATTTGAGTTTGAGGAGCAAGGAGATCCTACTGCAGTTGTACAGGGCCCTAGTGAGACCACATCTGGAGTATTGTGTGCAGTTTTGGTCTCCTAATTTGAGGAAGGACATTCTTGCTATTGAGGAAGTGCAGCGTAGGTTCACCAGGTTAATTCCTGAGATGGCGGAAATCACATATGATGAAAGAATGGGTCGACTGTGCTTGTATTCACTGGAATTTAGAAGGATGAGAGGGTGTCTTATAGAAACATATAAAATTCTCAAGGGATTGGACAGGCTGGATGCAGGAAAAATGTTCCCGATGTTAGAAGAGTCCAAAACCAGGGGGTCACAGTTAAAGAATAAGGGGTAGGCCATTTAGGACTGAGATGAGGAAAAACTTTTTCACCCAGAGAGTTGTGAATCTGTGGAATTCTCTGCCACAGAAGGCAGTGGAGGCTATTTCAAGAGAGTTAGATTTAGCTCTTAGAGCTAATCTAGGGATATGGGGGGAAAAGCAGGATGATCAGCTCCATGGGCCGAATGGCCTACTCCTACACCTATTTTCTATGTTTTTGTTTCTCATCTGTATTTATTGTGAAGAAGGTCATGGAGGCCATGGAATTGAAGGAAATGAATAGTGATGTATTAGAACATGGAAACATATGACATCGAACATGGAAAAGGAGGCTGTGCTGACAGTCTTAAACCTCCTAAAAGTGGATAAAACCCTGGGGCCTGACTGGAACACCATTAACATCATTTGCCGCAGGTCTTTACTTGGAAGACTGGGAAGGTGTCTAGTGTTGGGCCTTTTTTGAGAAAGAGTTTGCAAGGACAAGCCTGGGATGCTAGACTTGGGAAAGATCATGGATGGGATTTTGAGAGACTGGAACTAGCTCCTGTATAATTCTACATTTTCTTTGGTGGGCAAGTCTAGAACTAGGGGGCACATTCTCAAGATGAACGAGACACCAGGTGTGATGGCTCCCTGGTGAGAGGTTCCAGGATGTCTCAGAGCGGCTGCAGTATGGCCGCAAGGGAGTTGTTGATGTCATTGTCCACATTGGTAACAACAACATGGGTTAAAAAAGATGAACGAATGTTGGAAGCTATGAAAGAGGGTAAACAGCCGGGTATCAGGGATTGTAATCTGTGTATTATTCCTGGTGTCACGTGCTAGTGAGGGCAAAAATAGGAGGATATGGGAAAGGAGCGGGTGCAGGAGAGATTCAGGTGTTTGGACCATTGGGATCTCTTCTACAGGCATGTGGAAGAGGATGAGTGGCACCTGAACAGGAGTGGGTAGGGGGGGGGCGGCGGGGTAGAGGGGCAACAATAAAAAAGGTTTTTAATAGTAGTTAAGGAGAAAATGTTTCCAGGATCACTAACCGCAGTGCACTGGTCAAAGCTGATCAACAAACAGAGAGAGAAAGAGGAAAATTAGTTCACACAGCAAGTTATGATCTGAATGTACTGCCTAGTAGGATGGAAGAAGCAGATTTAACAGAAACTTTTAAAAGAGAGCTGACTAAAGACCAGAGGGCAAGAGACTGCAATGTTATGAGAATAAGCAGGGGAACTAAACTTATTGCATGCTTTTTCAAGGAGCAGGCACAGACAGGAAGGGAAAATTAGCTCCTGTGTGCAACAACAAAGACAAGCTGCTGCTGGAATTTAACAAGTCGAGCAGCTGATGCAAGGTCACAACCTGAAATGTCAACCATGTTCATGGCCACAACAGCTGCTGCTGCTGCTTGACCCGCTGAGATTCCCAGGGGTTTGTGTTTAACTCTGGATTCCAGTCACTGCCGTCTCTTGCATCTCCTGTGTGCTATCTTTCTATGGCTCTCCAACTGGTTTTACATAACCATTCATTGGCCAATTTTTGCACAATTGCAACTATTACAATTGCAAGTATAATTTTACCCAGCCAATGCATTTGTGAGTGAGACTATGAGGCTTTATTTCACAGGCAATGTACTGCATGCAAACCAGATGCATGCATCATATGTGCCACTTATTCGTGAGTATGAGCAGGTCCATGTGCAGAGTATGACAATACCTTTGCAAGTCCGATTATCTGAGTGAAGGATGTAGCTAAATCTACAGGAACAGTAAAATCCACCGATGTAATTGTGACAGAAATGGTCACAGGCCGAAGATTCATCCAATTTCTCCTTACACTCGTCGACATCTACAAATAAAATTGGAATCAAAGAGTCATACGCAGTGGAAAGTATTCAGCCATTTGCATTCACCTTTAACTAAATTGGACTTTAGGATAATTCCTCTCCCAGCTCTGGGGCCATATTTTTGACCTTGCGGTTACTCAAGGTCCTTTTTGAATATGTGGCAGGTCTCCATCTTCACCAACCTTTCAGTGAGCTCCAGGGCCTGACCACTTTCAGCATTCCTAAGAAACTGTTCACCCTCCATTTCAATGATATTTGCTTCAACTACCTCCTCTGGCAGCTCATTCCATATACCCATCAGCCTTTGTATCGAAAAAGTTGCCCCTCAGGTTCCCATTAAATATTTCCCCGCTCACCTTAAACCTATGTTCTTTGGTTCGTGATTCCCCTACTCTGGGAAAAAGACTATGCATTCACCCTATCTATTCCACTCACGATTTTATACAGCTCTGCAATATCACCCCTTCAACTTGCATTTTGGAAAACTGTTCCAGAAATAAGGGTTCAAATTGCATTTTGACTGCTGCGGATTCTAAACAAATCATTAAATCCGGAGTTAAACCGACCCTCAGTAACAGTAACCATAAACTCATGTTCTTTGGAAAAAGAAATCGATTATCTTTATCCAATCTGGCCTATGTGTGACTCCAGACCCACCAACGTTATGGATTCTTAACTACCTCTGTATGGCAGAAATGAGGTTCCTGGTGCGGCCCTCAACATTCACATTGTAATAGAAACATAGAAAATAGGTGCAGGATGAGGCCATTCGGCCCTTCGACCCAGCACCGCCATTCATATAACATATATAACAGATAACAATTACAGCACGGAAACAGCCCATCTCGGACGTTCTAGTCTGTGCCGAACACTTACTCTCACCTAGTCCCATCTACCTGCACTCAGACCATAACCCTCCATTCCTTTCCCGTCCATATACCTATCCAATTTCTTTTAAATGATAAAATCGAACCTGCCTCCACCACGTCCACTGGAAGCTCATTCCACACAGCTACCACTCTCTGAGTAAAGAAGTTCCCCCTCATGTTAGCCCTAAACTTCTGTCATTGTGATCATGGCTGATCGTCCCCTATCAATAACCTGTGCCTGCCTTCTCCCCATATCCCTTGACTATACTAGCCCCTAGAGCTCTATCTAACGCTCTCTTAAATCCATCCAGTGACTTGGCCTCCACTGCCCTCTGTGACAGGGAATTCCATAAATTCACAACTCTCTGGGTGAAAACGTTTTTTCTCACCTCAGTCTTAAATGACCTCCCCTTTATTCTAAGACTGTGCCCCCTGGTTCTGGACTCGCCCAACATTGGGAACATTTTTCCTGCATCTAGCTTGTCCAGTCTTTTTATAATTTTATATGTTTCTATAAGATGCCCCCTCATCCTTCTAAACTCCAGTGAATACAAGCCTAGTCTTTTCAATCTTTCCTCATATGAGGAAAGATCCCGCTATCCCAGGAATCAATCTCGTGAACCTACACTGCACTGCCTCAATCACAAGGATGTCCTTCCTCAAATTAGGAGAAGAATTGCAGAAGAACCTCTTTACTCTTCTACTGAAATCCTCTTGTTATGAAGGCCAACATTCCATTAACTTTCTTCACTGCCTGCTGTACCTGTAAGCCAACTTTCAGTGACCGGTGTACAAGGACGCCCAGGTTTCGCTGCACCTCCCCCTTACCTAACCTAACCCCATTGAGATAATAATCTGCCCCCTTGTTTTTGCCGCCAAAGTGGATAACCTCACATTTATTCTATATTATACTGCATCTGCCACGCATCTGCCCACTCACTCAACCTGTCCAGGTCACCCTGCAACCTCCTAACATCCTCTTCACTCTGTACTGGTGTGACCTGCTTGGGCTTCACCAGAATCAAGAGCAGCCTCTCAAACCTGCTTCACCATCAACATGATCATGGATTGTCCAGTCTGGATGTCAGCACCACTCTCCTGGTCTCTCCCCATACTCTGCGCCTCCCCTCTACTTCACATATCTTATGTTCAATAAGATCACCTTGTTCTTCTACAACAAATTGAGGCTCTGTAGTTGCACACTAGATTCTGCAGTTTCATTTCTTGTTTGTACTGTCCAATGTAATGTATGGTATGATATGCCTAGATAGCACTCAGATCAAAGGTTTTTACTGGACAATAATAAACTAACCTGCTCAACCTTCTTCACAAATCAATTCCTCTGGTCCAGTGATCAAGCTTGTGGAACTTCGCTGCACGGTCTTCAATGCAGACACACACTTGTTTAGATCACAGATGTAGGTAATATAATGCTCAGTTAGGTCATGATGGGCCAAGGTAGACAAGGACACAAACCTTTCTTCTGCCAGGTCATCCCAAATACATACTGGTGCTGGAAACTACAGTGCTCATTCAGTCCACTCAACCTTTGACAATGTTTGAAAGAGTCATCTGTGGCAGGGAATTCCATAAATTCACAACTCTCTGGGTGAAAAAGTTTTTTCTCACCTCAGTCTTAAATGACCTCCCCTTTATTCTAACACTGTGGCCCCTGGTTCTGGACTCGCTAAACTTTGGGAACATTTTTCAAGCTTGTCCAGTCCTTTTATAATTTTATATGTTTCTATAAGATCCCCCTCATCCTTCTAAACTCCAGTGAAAACAAGCCTAGTCTTTTCAATCTTTCCTCATATGACAGTCCCGCCATCCCAGGGATCAGGCAAGTAGGCAAATAAATTTGAAAAAGAGACTTCTACAATACCAGCTCAAAGTCTCAGTGATAGACAGTGTGCAAAGTGTTGCCCTGTCATCATTTTCCTTCCCTTACATGACACGGGTTGCTCAAGTGTCACTTCATTATCAGGCTTTGTTTTAAGTGTAGATAAGGAAACCAACTAACCGATGGCAGCATAGTGAGCTTCAAAACCAGTGAAACGCTCTTCATTGGAAAAGTCTGTCTTGAATAAGACGGTCATGGAATTGTCAAACGAGAAAACAGAGTCTTGGCCTGGGATTTTCTCAGTGTCTGTACTCTCTCGGCCACAGAATGTCTCCAGCATATCACCCGACGTGATCTGAAATCAAAAGGCACAGTTTACCACCATGTCACAGCTCTTTACCCGAGGAATAGAAGGAAGCCCCTATAGATCCAGAGCTCTTCTGTACTGCTGGGACATTCAGGCTCACATCAGCATTCTGTGGGACATTTCCAAAGACTCATCCCCAAGCTGTCCTCCCAGCCAATTTTACATCAAAAGTCTCATCCAAATTCCTTTCAAAAGCATGGATGGTTCTGTTGTTCACACTCTTCACAAAAAAGATTTTCCTCCCAATCCCTGCATTTTTATCCATCACTTCACATCTGTGAATCTGGCGCTTGAACGATCTGGTGATTCTTTTATAATTCTGGGTGTCACGAGACAAGGTCAGCATTTATAGTCCATCTGGAATTGCTCTTGAGAAGTAGAATTTCCAAGTGCTACTAGGGAGGAGTTCCAGGATCAGATTGGAGTGCGACTTTGAGGGGAACCTGCAGGCAGTGGTGTTCCCCTGTGCCTGATGCCTTTGCCCTTCATGATGGGAAGAGGGTGCAGGTTTGGGAGGAGCTTTTGGTGAAATCTGGGCAGGTACCTGTGGGACATTTAGTAGATGGAATATACTGCAGCCACTGAGTGTTGGTGGTGGAGGGTATGATTGCTTTAATGGTGGATGGGGTCCCAAACAAGAGCACTGTATTGTCCTGGATGGCCGAACTTCAAGTGTGGATGCATCTGCTCAACCTAGCTATTAAACAGCACTCCCTTACAATTCTCACAGTCAGAGTCAGAGAAACATAGAAAATAGGAGCAGGAGGAGGCCATTCGGCCCTTCGAGCCAGCACCACCATTCATTGTGATCATGGCTGATCGTCTCCTATCAATAACCCGTGCCTGCCTTCTCCCCATATCCCTTGACTCCACTAGCCCCTAGAGCTCTATCTAACTCTCTCTTAAATCCATCCAGTGATTTAGCCTCCACTGCCCTCTGTGGCAGGGAATTCCATAAATTCACAACTCTCTGGGTGAAAAAGTTTTCTCTCACCTCAGTCTTAAATGACCTCCCCTTTATTCTAAGACTGTGGCCCCTGGTTCTGGACTCGCCCAACATTGGGAACATTTTTCCTGCATCTAGCTTGTCCAGTCCTTTTAAAATTTTATATGTTTCTATAAGATACCCCCTCATCCTTCTAAACTCCAGTGAATACAAGCCTAGTCATTTCAATCTTTCCTCATATGACAGTCCCGCCATCCTAGAGAACAATCTCGTGAACCTACGCTGCACTGCCGCAATCACAAGGATGTCCTTCCTCAAATTAGGAGACCAAAACTGTACATAATACTCCAGATGTGGTCTCACAAGAGCCCTATACAACTACAGAAGAACTTCTGTACTCCTATACTGAAATCCTCTTGTAATGAAGGCGAACATTCCATTAGCTTTCTTCACTGCCTGCTGTACCTGTAAGGCAACTTTCAATGACCAGTGTAGAAGGACACCCAGGTCTCGCTGTAACTCCCCCTTACCTAATCTAACCCCATTGAGATAATAATCTGCCCCCTTGTTTTTGCCGCCAAAGTCGCACAGCAGAGTCACTGGACCTTCAGTCCATATCACCCATTGTAACTGAGTTATACACAAAGTGCTGGAGTAACTCAGCGGCATCTCTAGAGAAAAAGGATGGGTGATGTTTCATGCTTCTTCAGACTCCCCATTGGACCCATCTATACGAATCCCATTATGAGCTGCAAAATTACGATAGATGCTGAATCAACCCAATGGCATTTACATCCAAGTCATAGATAAATGGATATAAAAAACACCACTGGTCACAGACCAGCAGCCAGAATAAAACCCTTCCACCACTACCCACTGCTTTCAAAGGGCAGGCCACTTCTGAATCAAAACTACCAAGTCACCGCTCATCTCATAATCATAACCTTCTGCATCAACCTACAATGACAAACCTTGTCAACTACCGTACTAAAATCCGCTGTCCTTTCCTCAGTGATCACCTTAATTGCCTCCACAAGTTAATGACATGACCTGTTGCGGACAAAGCCACGTTGACTGTCCCTGATGATTCCATTCTGTTGCAAATGTAAATAAACCCCATCCTGGAAATCCTCTCTAATATTTACCCTACCACTGACATGAAGCTCACTGCCCAATAATTGCCTGGATTATCTTCTACTTCTCAAACAAAGGAAGTGTTTGTATTCAAGTTTACGACACTAACCAGATCTTGGGGTCACCCTAAACCACAAACTCAACTAGAACATGCTATGACGACAAATCAGGTTTGCAATACAACTACAAGCAACATTTCATATGGTGAACAACTTTAACCTCCTGACACCAGACAGCACCATTTAGGAGTGTGATATAGTTTCTACTTGGTTGAATGAGTGTAGCACCAACAGCTCTCAAGTGGTAGCTCACCAGCAAATTCCAAAAAGTCACAAAGGAACTCTAGACTTGTCGCTAACATGCATATCCAGAAAATGCAACAAAAGTAAGTTTAATAGAAGCAGAAAGATGGAAAAACATTAGTAGTGTGAGGTGCAGCGGCTACAAAAGCTTGGACCAAGGCTTGAGGCACACGTTGGGCAACGTTGATGCATACTGTTGGAGTGGTGGGTCTGACGTCAGGAACTACAGTCAGGATCACACCAGTGAAGATAACAAGAGTCAACCTCTCCAGTGGCCGTTCCTCACCCATTTGGGACCCTCCAGGGACAACCTCACAGCCACAACATCCTCTCTGCTTCCTTGGGACCCAGCCACTCTCAGTGGGAATTTCCCCAGGCACTTACCAACCCCAGGCACCTTCTCTGCCCCTCTCTCGGGTCCCTCCGTTCTCGTGGAACGTCAACTTTCCCCCTACCCCGGCGCTGTGCTCTCCCCTCCCGCAGATGTTGGCGTTGAAATTGTTATTGAAGCATTTCATGTTTATTTTCCATTCCTACACAATTTGCTGCCAAAATTCTATTATTAAATCAAGATGTTCCTGTGACATCATTGGTTTATTTCCCACACTGAATACTGCAATCAACATTCCTTATCTGTGTTTCTATTTAAAGCCGATCGTCCTCTCCTGTTCACAGAATCTCCAGTATTCGGGCTGTTTTGCCATTTTAAATTTACTCTCCACTCTACTACTATTTCTCAGAAATCTGCAACATTTTTCCAAATTCGATTTATCTCAAAGTTCCCCATTTCTAATTAAAAATTAAAATAATTCCCTCCACAGAAATGCAGCCTGACCTGCTGAATAACAGCACCTCCAGTTCCTCAAGTCTCTGATTCCTAAATTTCACAGCTATACAGCTTGGAAACAAGCCCTTCAGCCCTACTCGTCAATGCCAATTAAGATGCTCTGTCTATGCTTGTCCCATTTGCCCAAGTTTGACCCATATCGCATGAAACCTTCCCCATCCATGTATCTTTTAAATGTTGTTATAGTATCTGCATCAACTACCTCCACAGCAACTCACTCCAGATACCCATCACCCTCTTGCATGCTCCTCACTTAGTTCCTAATAACATCTTGAATTTCATTTTGTAAATGCTGAAATGAGAATGATGGAATATTTTAAATAAACAAGTAAAACTTTTGAAAATAGTTGTTTGCAACTGTTTTCCTCTTTACGCATCCCTGCACCATGTGACCAGCAGATGGAGAAATCCCTCGAGATCCTAAACTCCTGCTGTAGATCCTGAGACATCATCACACGACTGACAATGTCATATCATATCTTCAGGAGTACCGGTTTCCTTCCACATCCAAAGATAGACAGATTTGTAGATTGGCTTCGGAAAAAAATGTAAATTGTCCCTAGTGTGTAGGATAGTGCTAGTAATTGCTGGTCAGCATGGACTTGGTGGGCCGAAAGGCCTATTTCTGCGCTGTATCTTTTTAGTTTAGTTTAAAGAGACAGCGTGAAAACAGGGCCTTTGGCCCACCGAGTCCGTACCGACCCCCGCACATTAACACTATCTACACACACCAAGGACAAATTACATTTATACCAAGCTAATTAACCTACAAACCTGTATGTCTTTGGAGTGTGGGAGGAAGTCTCTCTCTGTAAAGAGAAATGGGAGCAGGCATCAAGAGGGTCAGAACAAAGTGCTAGAAAATATGAGGTAGACTTACTTTGTAAGCAGGGAGGCCGGAGACAGGGTGCAGGTTGGGGTGGATGCTTGAACAGGGTACATGGATTAACTTTGGAATGTAGAGAATGGAGGTGGTTTGTAAGCAGTAGATGGATGTGGAATTTATTGTTAGCCAGTGACTATCTATTGACTCACACCTGGTTAAGCAGGATGATACAGTGATGACTCTGGAGAGATGATCACCTGTCCACACAGCAGAATGGCTCACTCTGGTTGCCGTCATGAGCTTTTGTACTGTTCAATGACTGGGAACAGAGCTGAATTCCACAGCTCACAGCAACATAAACAACGTGATCTGTAATTGCTAATATTTATAGTAGCTCAATACTTGGGAGGACTTGTTACTTATACAATTACACTCATAACCCTCTGGTAAATGCATTCTGACTGCTGAGCCTCGAGGGCAGATCAAAAAAAGGTTCACTGTTCAGTGCAATTAATACAATTAGCTCCAATACACATGTGCCCAATGCGGGCAGTACTAGATGGGCCTGTATTTATATTACAGGTTTTCAGCGATTTAAAATGTCCTGAAATACAAACTTCAGACTGTAAAAATCAGTCCTCTCAGGACTCCACATAACCTGTACCCTGTGACGAAAAACAAATACAATTCCATGGAGCCTGAAGAAGAATCCCGACACAAAATGTCATCTGTCCATTCTCCCCACAGATGCCGCCTGATCTGCTGAGTTCCTCCAGTACTTTGTATTTTGCTCTACAGTCCAAAAGATTAAAGCACAAATGAGCCATCAACAATACTGGCCCCGCTAATGCTGGGCTCACGTTAGAAAAGCACACATCACCACACGGGAGGCGATTAGCCCACCACGTCCACTTACACCAACAAAGAGCAATTTTAATTCATCCTATTCCCCGACTGCAGCAACACAGAGGCCAGCAGATCGTGACATATTGTGTACATTTATTCAAGAAGGGCAGTAGGAAAAAAACAGGTAGCTACAGGACAGCGAGTAGAACTCTAGTGAGAGGAAGTTATTTATGATTCACCCAATTTATCTCTACTTGGTAAGGCAGGAATTAATCAAAGATCGTCAAACACAACTTCAGGGGGGAGAGCCCATGTGACCAATATTGTGAATAGAGGCCTGTGACCATGGCCTATCACAGGGATCAGACCAAAGGACCTTTATACTTGTTATATACATTATAACAGAGCAGTGCTGAACTACTATCTACCTCTTTGGTGACCCTAGGACTATCCATGATTGGACTTTTCTGGTTTTACCTTGCACTAAACATTATTCCCTTATCGTGGATCTATACACTGTAAATGGATAGATTGTAATCATGTATTGTCTTTTTGCTGACTGTTTAGCACGCAACAAAAGCTTTTCACTGTACCACGGTACACATGGGAATTAAATAAACATATATGATTTGGATATAATGTAGGAAGTATGATTAATAAGTTTAATCACACATAAACTGGTGGTGTAGTTGATAGCAAGGATAGTTGTGGCCACTGGATGACGTTGAATAGTTGGAAGTTCAGATGCATGGACATGGTGGCTCAAAGGCCTGTTGCTGTGCTATATAGCCGAGACTCTCTGAATGCTCACCCAGGTAGATTCAACTGTGGTCATGTGTTGTCTCTTCGTTATCTCACAGCTGCCAGTTACAGCCCCCATTATTCTTGGGGTCAAATATTTTCTCAACTCCTCTTTCATTCATTTACTAATTGTCTTGAACCTTGTGAGCATTTGGGTGGCATGGCACTGGGCAAGTAACCAGATGTACTCACAATCGGTTTCAAATCCCAATACAGCTTCTGTGATTAAAATTAAATACTGGAAACAGTTGGGAGATAACAGGATCTATAGAAAGAGATTGTTTTAGGTGTCAGACCCTTCATTACAATGAGTGGATGGTAGATTCTTGTCTGGTCTCTGAAACAGCCTGACAACTGGGACAGGAAACAAGCGCAGGCTTCGCCAGCGACTACCACAGCTCCTGAACGCATTCAGACGACCATTCCCCCAAAATGGATCCATCCTATTCACCCTACCTCCGCTTAGCTATTGTGTGGACCTCGCATCCTTCATACTTGTGTTCCAAAGAAAACTATTCCAGCCTACCTAGTGTCAGAGAACTGAAATTATTCAGCCATTGCAATAGCCTCTCCAGTGTTAATCATTCCGATACAGAGACTGGAGGAGCACACAGGTGTATAAACTAGCATTTCATAATTGAATTGACCACTTCTCGACGATTATTCTATGTTACATTTGCTACGCGGTAACCATGATAAAGGTGCACCCTAGTTCCTGGTTTGGAAATGTTGCCCAGCATGTAGAGATGTGCTACATAACTCTGAGTGAGACTAGATCAGTGGTGGGCTGATTAATATCTACATTAACCATTTGGATCAGAATGTACACGGCGTGATGAGATAGCATAAACAGCGAGATCTATTAAATAACCTGGGGGAATAATATAGGAAAATCTGGAGTTCACATTTTTTCAGGAAAAAGTGAAAAGCTGCTGAAAATCTAAAATAAAACAAGAAAATGCTTGAATTACCCAATAGGCCAGACAGCATCTGTGATGAGAGAAACAGTCAATGTTTCTGGTTACCATTGTTTTAGCACACCTGTTGTTTGACTGTTGTGCATTTTATGTTTTTATTTTCGTTATTTTATACAGTGGAATGTAATCAGCAACTTGGGTTTGATCACTCTGCTGCCAACCTACCTTCACATAGTCGTATTCACAGAGGTAGGAGGGCTCGAGGTCAAAGTGCATGAAATAGAGCTTGATACGGAATCCGAGAGGCACGGTGATGTTCCAGGTTATGTCTGTATCACTCGGATAACCCTCCGGATAATTGGGCGACTGAAACTTCCCAAACATCCCAACCAGCTCAGTGACATTTGCTCCACACAGGGGCAGGAAGCAGAGCACAAAGAACCAGAAGCATCTGCCAAAGTAGAGTGAGCATTAGAACATTCAATACTTTATCAATTCAACACAAAATTAACACACCCAGCATAGAGTTTAACAAAACTAATATATGCTAGAGAACAGGACATTCCTCAGTGACATTTATAACAAGAAGATACAAATCAACACCTCCTTCCGGAGGTGCTACTGAGAAGCCGCGGCAGGCCTGAGCCTCGCTATTCAGAGATAGAGCCTCGCAGGCCGGCGGTGGAGCCTCACGGCGTTAGTGGAGAGGTCGGCACGACGGTCGATGATGGTGCTGACTGATGAACGAGGACAGACACTCGGAAATGTGGACATCACTGCCAAGGGAAGGAACAGAGGAGGACCCGGCGTGGGGGGGGGGGGGGGGGGGGGGGGGGGGTCCTTTATGGGCAACTATTTGCATACCTTGGGTATGCATGCTAAGAATTTCACTGTGACTTGTCACATGTGACAATAAAGTATTCATTTCACTGAAGCACAAGAGCAGGCCACAGATTCCCAGTCTCTCCACCAATCTCAAGCAGCACACTCCAGCCAAGGCTAACCTCTTCTGTGAGTTGGCCAGACCAGACACAGAATGACATCCACCACAGCTATTCCTTCAAAACCACATTCCAAGCACCATTGTTTTGAGAACCACAGGACATCATCCCACAGCATCTAATAGTCCCTCACTCCTCCTTCAATATAATCACTGTTGTAACATGGCAAATTTGGTAGCTACATGAGATAGAACAAACTCCCCAAAACTGGTGGGTGTGGGGGAGCAGGGTGGGTGTGGGTGTGGGGGAGAGGGGGTGGGTGTGGGGGAGCGGGGGTAGTGGGTGTGGGGGTCCGGGGGGGGGGGGGGTTGTGGGGGTCCAGGGGGGGAGCGGTGGAGCGGGTGGGTGTGGGGGTCCGGGGGGGGGAGCGGGGGGGGTGGGGTGTGGGGGGGGGGGTGTTCCGGGGGAGGGTGGGTGGGTGTGGGGGGTCCGGGGGGTGGGGTGGGGAGTGGGGGGGGGTGGGGTGTGGGGGGGAGCGGTGGAGGGGTGTGTGGGGGGGGAGCAGGTGGGGGGGAGCGGGGGGGGGGGTGGGGTCCGGGGGGGGCGGGGGGGGGGGGGGGTGGTGTGTGGTGTGTGGGTGTGGTGAGCGGGTGTAGGTTTGTGGGGGGGGAGCAGGTGGGGGGGAGCGGGGGAGGTGATGGAACCCTCACTCACCCCATCCTCGGCTTCGCTCCGCGGCTGAACACAGAATAAAGCCCGGCGGCTGCAGCGTCCCGCGACCCAGGCCCCGCCCGTCAACCACAAACCCCGCCCCAGGCCCCGCCCATCAACCACAGACCACGCCCACCAGACCACAACCCCCGCCCCAGGAACCGCCTCCAGCCCCGCCCATCAACCACAGGCCCCGCCCATCAACCACAGGCCCCGCCCATCAACCACAGGGCCCACCCCCAGATCACAGACCCAGCCCAAAGCCCACAGACCCAGCTCGTCCCCGCCCCCCAGACCACAGGCCGCGCCCCCACACACCCCCTCGCCCCATTTGCCCCGCCCCTCACCCACACCCAACACAAACCTTGCCCTTCATATCCAAACCACAGACCCCAAGACCCTGCTCACACATTGCCCTTCGTAGTATATCTGTCCTCGGCTTATCAGCCCCATTCACTGATCCCCAAGACCCGACTTCCCAAAATCCCACACATCCTGAGACCCCACATTTCCTGAAAGCCCATAGGGAGGTTGCACGGCATTCAGGTCACGACACATGACCCGTGCTGTTGCTACGCTACGCCAACTGGAGTACACGCGATGAACTGCAGGTAAGCTCTGACCATTGTTTCCAGCGTAGCGGGCCTGTTAAAAGCCGCCGAAATTGTCAATTTTTGCATTGTAAATAATTTAGCCTACTTCAGAGTTCCAAAAGTGAGGAGAAATGACGGTAGATAGAAGCGAGAGCTGAAGGGACAACAACAGCCAGAGTGCTTGGCGAACATTGGCTGTTTGCTCACTGCATTTCATCAACAGTAAGGCATTATCTGTGTTTTTTCTTGATTCCTTTGGCATCTAAAAAGTTTCAGAAGTGATAAATCTGGCTGTAAAATTTTTAAATCGCCCATGGTTCTCAAGTGGGTTTTTACATACAAAAAGAAAACGGCTGAAGCAAAATTTATAGCCAGATTTATCACTTCTGAGACGTTTTAGATATCAAAGGAATCAAGAAAAAAAACAAATAATGCCTTACTGTTGATGAAATGCAGTGAGCAAACGCGATAATTCCCAATATTTTCAATTTCGATATCTGCACGGCCATTGTTTGCTAAGCACTTTAGCTGTTGTTGGCCCTTCAACTCTCACTTCTCTTTACCTTCATTTCGCTTCACGTTTGGAATTCTGAAGTTGGGTGCATGTCTCTCACACTTACCCCGATTTCCACAATTTTTTACAGCGCAAAAATTCAACATTTTGGTGGTTTTTAACAGGAAGGAAAGTACGCGTTTCGTGTATTAACAACATATACCGGAAGCTGCGATGTCCTCCAGATGGATTGAGCGGCTCCATGCGTCAAGCCCTATGACCCAGTGACCTTGGGTGCAACCCCCCTATACTCCCGGAAAACTCGGCTCCCTGTGACCCTAACTCCCTGAGACCCCATTCCCTGAGAGACCCATACCCTGAGCCACATAGGGAGCCCACAATCAGGCACTGCTCCTGCTCCAGACCCATTCCTTGCCACCGCCTGCACTGTATCTACATAGTCATAGAGTCTTAGAATAATACATTGTGAAAACAGGCCCATCAGCATAACTTGCCCACTCCGGCCATTATGTCCCAACTATACCTGTCTCACCTGCCCGCGTTTTTGCCCATGTCCATCCAAACCAATCCTATCCATGTACCTGTCTAACTTTTTTAAACGTTAGGATAGTCCCTACCTCCACGACCTCCTCCGGCAGCTTGTTGCTTCCCCCCACCACCATATGTGTCAAAATGTTACCCCTCAAGTTCCTATTAAATCTTTTTCCCTCCACATTAAATCTATGTCCTCTGGTCCTTGATTCACCTACTCTGGGCAAAGGGTTCTGTGCATCTACCCGATCTATGCCTCCTATTGTTTTATACACCTCTATAAGATCATCCCAAAATCTCCTGTGCTCTAAGGAATTGAGTCCCAGCCGACTCAACTTAGACCCTGGCAATATCATTGTAAATTGTCTCAGTACCCTCTCCATCTTAACAACGTCTTTTCTATAACATGGTTCCCAGAACTGAACACAATATTCTAAATGTGGCCTCATCAACGTCTTATACAACTGCAACATGACTTCACAAGTTCTCTACTTGTGTTGCCACGTTCAAGGAGTTATAGATAGCCAAGATCTCTCTGTACATCAATGATGTTAAGAGTCTTGCCTTTAAATGTATACTCTCCCTTTACAATCGAACAAAGATTTATAGTTCGAGAAACAGCACAGTTCTAAGATGATAATTAATCTAAGATAGACACAAAATGCTGGAGTAACTCAGTGAGACAGGTGGCATCTCTGGAGAGAAGGAATAGGTGACGTTTCGGGTCGAGACTGAACAAGGGTCACCTATTCCTTCTCTCCAGAGTTGCTGCCTGTCCCACTGATTTATTCCAGCATTTTGTGTCTATCATTCGATTTAAACATAGAATCATGGACATAGAAAATAGGTGCAGGAGTAGGTGATTCGGCCCTTCGAGCCAGCACCGCCATTCAATATGATCATAGAAACATAGAAAATAGGTGCAGGTGTAGGCCATTCGGACCTTCGAGCTAGCACTGCCATTCAATATGATCATAGAAACATAGAAAATAGGTGCAGGTGCAGGCCATTTGGCTCTTCGAGCCAGCACCGCCATTCATTGTGATCATGGCTGATCGTCCCCTATCAATAACCCGTGCCTGCCTTCTTCCCATATCCCTGTGACTCCACTAGCCCCTAAATCTCTATCTAACTCTCCCTTAAATCCATCCAGTGACTTGGCCTCCACTGCCCTCTGTGGCAGGGAATTCCATAAATTCACAACTCTCTGGGTAAAAAGGTTTTTTCTCACCTCAGTCTTAAATTACCTCCCCCCTTATTCTAAGTGTGGCCCCTGGTTCTGGACTTGCCCAACATTGGGAACATTTTTCCTGCATCTAGCTTGTCCATTCCTTTTATAATTTTATATGTTTCTGATATAAGATCCCCCTCATCCTTCTAAACTCCAGTGAATACAAGCCTAGTCTTTTCAATCTTTCCTCATAAGATAGTCCCGCCATTCCAGGGATCAATCTCGTGAACCTACGCTGCTGCACTGGATGTCCTTCCTCAAATTAGGAGACCAAAACTGTACATAATACTCCAGATGTGGTCTCACCAGAGCCCTGTACAACTGCAGAAGAACCTCTTTACTCCTATACTGAAATCCTCTTGTTATGAAGGCCAACATTCCATTAGCTTTCTTCACTGCCTGCTGTACCTGTAAGCCAACTTTCAGTGACCGGTGTACAAGGACGCCCAGGTCTCGCTGTACCTCGCCCTTACCTAACCTAACCCCATTGAGATAATAATCTGCCCCCTTGTTTTTGCCGCCAAAGTGGATAACCTCACATTTATCTATATTATACTGCATCTGCCACGCATCTGCCCACTCACTCTACCTGTCCAGTTCACCCTGCAACCTCCTAACATCCTCTTCACAGTTCACACTGCCACCCAGCTTTGTGTCATCCGCAAACTTGCTAGTGTTGCTCCTAATTTCCTCTTCCAAATCATTAAAATATATGGTAAACAGTTGCGGCCCCAACACCGAGCCTTGCGGCACTCAACTTGCCACTGCCTGCCATTCTGAAAAGTACCCGTTCACTCTTACTCTTTGCTTCTGGTCTGCCAACCAATTTTCTGTCCATGTCAACACCCTACCCCCAATACCATGTGCTCTAATTTTAGTCACCAGTCTCCCGTGCGGGACCTTATCAAAGGCTTTCTGAAAGTCTAGATACACTACATCCACTGGCACCCCTTCATCCATTTTACTTGTCACATCCTCAAAAAATTTCAGAAAATTAGTCAAACATGATTTCCCTTTCATAAATCCATGTTGAATTGGACTAATCCTTTTACTGCTATCCAAATGCCTCATTATTACCTTGTTAATAATTGACTCCAGCATCTTTCCCATCACCGAAGTCAGGCTAACTGGTCTGTAATTCCCCGTTTTCTATCTCGCTCCTTTCTTGAAAAGTGGGATAACATTAGCTATCCTCCAATCCACAGGAACTGATCCTGAATCTATTGAACATTGGAAAATGATCACCAATGCGTCCACTGTTTCTGGAGCCACCTCCCTGAGGACCCTGGGATGCAGACCATCAGGTCCAGGGGATTTATCATCCTTCGGCCCCATTAGCCTACCCAATACTATTTCTCGCCTAATGAAAATTTATTTCAGTTCCTCTACCCCCTTAGATCCACTGTCCTCCAGTACATCTGGGAGATTGTTTGTGTCTTCCTTAGTGAAGACAGATCCGAAGTACCTATTCAACTCTTCTGCCATTTCCTTGTTGCCCATAATAATTTCACCTGTGTCTGCCTTCAAGGGACCCACATTTGACTTTGCTACTCTTTTTCCCTTAACCTATCTAAATAAGCTTTTACTGTCCTGCTTTATATTCCTGGCCAGCTTCCCTTCGTACTTCATCCTTTCAGACCGTATTGCCCGTTTTGTTTCCTTCTGTTATCCTATGAAAGTTTCCCAATCCTCTGGCTTCCGGCTACTCTTTGCTGTGTTATACATCTTTCTTTTAGTTTTATTTCATCCATAACTTCTCTTGTCAGCCACGGTTGCCTCCTACTCCCCTTAGAATCTTTCTTCCTTTTTGAAATGAAATGATCCTGCGTCTTCTGGATTATGCCCAGAACTTCCTGCCATTGCTGTTCCACCGTCATTCTTGCTAGGATCCCTTTCCAGTCTACCTTGGCCAGCTCCCCTCTCATGCCTTCATAGTTCCCTTTGTTCAACTGCATCACTGACACTTCCAATTTAACGTTCTCCTTCTCAAATCATGGCTGATCATCCAAAATCATGGCTGATAATCCAAAATAAGTACACAGTTCTGGCTTTTCCCCCATATCCCTTGATTCCCTTAGCCCTAAGAGCTAAATCTAACTCTCTCTTGAAAACATCCAGTGAATTGGCCTCCACTGCCTTCTGTGGCAGAGAATTCCACAGATTTACAACTCTCAGGGTGAAAACATTTTTCCTCATCTCATTCTTAAATGGCCTACCCCTTATTCTTAAACTGTGACCCCTGGTTCTGGACTCCCCCAACATCGGGAATTTTTTTCCTGCATTTACCCTGTCCAATCCTCTAAGAATTTTATAGGTTTCTATAAGATCACCTCTCATCCTTCTAAATTCCAGCGAATACAAGCCCATTTGACCCATTCTTTCATCATGCGTCCGTCCCGCCATTCCGGGAATTAACCTGGTGAACCTATGCAGCACTCCCTCAATAGCACTAATGTCCATCCTCAAGTTAGGACAAACAAAGTTGCACACAATACTCAAGTTGCGGTCTCACCAGGGCCCTACAACTGAAGTAGGACCTCCTTGCTGCTAAACTCAAATCCTCTCACAACCTCATGACTTTCTTCACTGCCTGTTGTGCCTGCATGCTTACTTTCAGTGACTGATATAGAAGCACATCCAGGTCTTGTTGCACCTCCCCTTCTCCGAATCTGACACCATTCAGCTAATAATCTGCCTTCCTGTTCTTGCCACCAAAGTGGATAACCTCACATTTAATCATATTATATTGCATCTGCCATGCTTCTGCCCACTCTCCCAACCTTTCCAAGTCACCCTGCAGCCTCATAGCGTCCTCCTCGCAGCTCGCACAGCCACCCAGCTTTGTGTCTTCAGCAAACTTAGAGATGTTACATTTAATTCACTAATCTAAATCATTAATTGGTTATATTGAGAAGGGAATGGAGGGTTATGGTATGAGTGCAGGCAGGTGGGACTAAGGGAAAAAAATTGTTCGGCGCGGACTTGTAGGGCCGAGATGGCCTGTTTCCGTGCTGTAATTGTTATATGGTTATATGGTTATATGGTTATATTAATATGTATTGTAAACAACTGGGGTCCCAGCACTGAGCCTTACGGCACCCCACTAGTCACTGCCTGCCATTCTCAAAAGGACCCGTTAATTCCTACTCCTTGCTTCCTGTCTGCCAACCAGTTCTCTATCCATATCAATACCCCACCCACAATACCATGTACTGTAATTTTGCACACTAATCTCTTGTGTGGGACCTTGTAAAAGACTTTTTGAAAGTCCTGATACACCACATTCACTGGCTCTCCCTAATCCATTCTACTTGTTACATCCTCGAAAAATGCCAAAAGTTAAATCCATTCTGATTTTGAACGATCCTGTCACTGCTTTCCAAAAGCGCTGCTATAACATCTTTAATAATCGACTCCAGCATCTTCCCCACTAACGATGTAAAGCTAACTGGTCAATAATTCCACGTTTTCTCTCGCCCTCCTTTCTTAAAAAGTAGAATTACATTGGCTACCCTCCAGTCCACAGGAACTGATCCAGATTTAATACTATCCTTCTCTTCCCTCGTCAACCACGGTTGAGCTAGCGGCCCAGTTTTATTTTTTTGCCAGACAGGGATGAACAATTTCTGGAGTTCATCCATACGATCTTTAAATCTTCCCCATTGCAACTCTACTGTCAACCCTTTAAGTATAATTTGCCAGCCTATCCATGCCAATTCCTGTCTCATACCTTCAAAGTCTCCTTTATTCAAGTTTAGGGCCCTAGTCTCTGAATTAACCGTGTCACTCTCCATCCTAATGCAGAATTCCGCTATCTGCAGTTCTTTCCTACTGATAATTAATCTAGCTTCCCTTGTGCCAGAAGCTGCGGAACATTCTGGAAGGGGAGGGTGAACAGCCGGAGGTCAAGCTCCATATCATTAAAACATAAGAAACAGCAGGACTAGACTACCCAGTCTCCAGCCTGCTGTGCTGTTACAGCTAATTCTTGGCGTTAAAGCAACTTTCCTGCTCTTTTTCCATACTCCTTAACTCCTTTGCGGTTTTAATATGCCTATCTCCGCCTTAAACATAATTAACAAATGCCTCCACTATCATCCCCTCTAAACTCATCAGCAAGCTCCCAGACCTTGGTGTCCATACCTGTCATTGCAGACAGATTTTTCACTTCCTCATCGGCAGACCTCAATCAGAGAAGATCATTACCAACTTCTCCTACTCACTGACCATCAACACAGCAGCAACTTAAGGCTATGTGTTCAGACCACTTCTCTACTCTCATGACTGTGTGTCTAAAGCCCAGCTCCAGTGCCATCTACAAATTTGCTGATGACACCACTATAGTGGCCAAATAACAGGCGGTGATGAGTAAGTGCACAGGAGAGAGATAGAACGCCTGGGTGAGTGGTGCCGCAACAACAATCTCTCGTTCGACGCCAGCTTCCAATGGCACACCTGGGAATTGGCCGTTAGGCAAATGCGTGGAATTAGATCCTCGCCATGAGGGAGGTTGGCCGTGGAGATAGCACTGACATGACTTGATCATTGGTGATCATTTTCCAATGTTCAATAGATTCAGGATCAGTTCCTGTGGATTGGAGGATAGCTAATGTTATCTCACTTTTCAAGAAAGGAGTGAGAGAGAAAATGGGGAATTACAGACCAGTTAGCCTGACTTCAGTGGTGGGAAAGATGCTGGAGTCAATTATTAAAGAGGTAATAATGGGACATTTGGATAGTCAATGTGGATTTATGAAAGTGAAATCATGTTTGACTAATCTTCTGGAATTTTCTTAGGATGTGACAAGTAAAATGGATGAATGGGTGCCAGTGGATGTAGTGTATCTAGACGTTCAGAAAGCTTTTGATAAGGTCCCGCACGGGAGACTGGTGACTACAATTAGAGCACATAGTATTGGGGGTAAGGTGTTGACATGGATAGAAAATTGGTTGGCAGACCGGAAACAAAGAGTAGGAGTGAACGGGTCCTTTTCAGAATGGCAGGCAGTGGCGAGTGGAGTGCCACAAGGCTCGGTGTTGGGGCCACAACTGTTTACCATATATATTAATGATTTGGAAGAGGGAATTAGGAGCAAGTTTGCGGATGACACAAAGCTGGGTGGCAGTGTGAACTGTGAAGAGGATGTTAGGAGGTTGCAGGGTGACCTGGACAGGTTGAGTGAGTGGGCAGATGCGTGGCAGATGCAGTATAATATAGATAAATGTGAGGTTATCCACTTTGGCGGCAAAAACAAGGGGGCAGATTATTATCTCAATGGGGTTAGGTTAGGTAAGGGCGAGGTGCAGCGAGACCTAGGTGTCCTTGTACACCAGTCACTGAAAGTTGGCGTGCAGGTACAGCAGGCAGTGAAGAAAGCTAATGGAATGTTGGCCTTCATAACAAGAGGATTTCAGTATAGGAGTAAAGTGGTTCTTCTGCAGTTGTATAGGGCTCTGGTGAGACCACACCTGGAGTATTGTGCACTGTTTTGGTCTCCTAATTTGAGGAAGGACATCCTTATGATTGAGGCAGTGCAGCATAGGTTCACGAGATTGATCCCTGGGATGGCGGGACTGTCATATGAGGAAAGAATGAGGAAAGAATGAAATGACTAGGCTTGTATTCACTGAAGTTAAGAAGGATGAGGGGTGTTCTTATAGAAACATATAAAATTATAAAAGGACTGGACAAGCTTGATGCAGGAAAGATGTTCCCAATGTTGGGCGAGTCCAGAACCAGGGGGCCACAGACTTAGAATAAAGAGGAGATCATTTAAGACTGAGGTGAGAAAAAACGTTTTCACCCAGAGAGTTGTGAATTTATGGAATTCCCTGTCACAGAGGTCAGTGGAGGCCAAATCACTAGATGGATTTAAGAGAGTGTTAGATAGAGCTCTAGGGGCTAGTGGAGTCCAGAGATATGGGGAGAAGGCAGGCACTGGGTTATTGATAGGGGATGATCAGCCATGATCACAATGAATGGCGGTGCTGGCTCGAAGGGCCGAATGGCCTCCTCCTGCACCTATTTTCTATGTTTCTATGACTTCGCTGGACACCCTGCGAATTTGGAGGGTTTTACACTGATCTTTCTTCCCTCAGGAATCTTCAAAGAGAATGGATCCCAGAATGGATGAGAGAAAAAGTTAATAATTTCCATGGACTGTATTTACTCAGTAAGTATCTTGGTGTCTACAAGCGTACAAGGCTTGTCCAATAGCATGTTGCAAATTTCGGCTGAACCAAAACTTAATACATAATATACCAATGAAAATCGTTGTCATATTACCCCAGATGAAGTCACAGTCCTAATGCTCCATGTCCCAAATCCAACACACATTTCACTTCTCCTTGACCCACCTATCCCACACACACCTACACCACACCCAGGGCCCATTGCTCTCAATGTCCCATCCCATTGCTTTATCAATCATTTCTCAACCCATCCCATTACTCCATTTTCATTGCTCCATGTCACAGCATCACACCCCAAAACCATTGGTCTTGCTGCGATCCTCCTACCTCATGATGACAGAATCTTATATTAGAAATCATTTTTCAAAGGTCACTCTGGTAGCTGGTTGGGTGTTTGCACAAGCTCGATTAGTCATTTCAAGGCAAGGGGCTTGTTGTTACCACTTTAGGCAGTTGGAGCAAGGGGCAGAATCTGTCATTTGCATCTGCTGTGAGGTCATAGATAGCCTGGTGATATCACAAAGGTGTGCCGCAAGACTCACCTCTTTGAGTTAGCAAGAAATTAACACTCACGCTGGGCACAAAATGCTGGAGTAACTCAGCGGCTCAGGCAGCATCTCTGGACAACATGAATAGGTAATGTTTCGGGTCGGGTTAGTTTTTCAGACTTCTTTTTCAGTAGAAGGGCCCCGACCCAAAATGTTGCCCATCCATGTTCTCCAGAAATGCTGCCTAATTTACAAATTTACAAACCAAATTCCTCAGTTTTAAACTGTTTTCCCCCTCTGACTCACTTCTAACTCTCCTCCCTCTCGGGCTAGAGCCAATCAGTGCTTTTTCCTGCTTCTCTTTGTTGCTGTTTCTTCAAAATCCACGAGGCTGAGTTAGAAACTGGCAAGTATGATGTTGTGGGAATTACTGAGACATGGCTGCAAGAGGGCCAGGGCTGGGAACTGAATATTCAAGGGTATATCTCCTATCGAAAAGACAGACAGGTGGGCAGAGGGGGTGGGGTTGCCCTGTTGGTGAGGAATTAACTCCAGTCGCTTGCAAGGGGTGACATTGAAACAGGAGATGTGGAGTCAGTATGGATAGACCTAAGGAATTGTAAGGGTAAAAAGACCCTAATGGTAGCAATGTTACAACATTTTGAGATTTAAAAAATCAAGTCTGCAATTTATCCCATCAGATAAAGCATAAAAATAAGTTTAATTTGACACCAAATTCAC
Source organism: Amblyraja radiata (assembly GCF_010909765.2). Classification (NCBI taxonomy): domain Eukaryota; kingdom Metazoa; phylum Chordata; class Chondrichthyes; order Rajiformes; family Rajidae; genus Amblyraja; species Amblyraja radiata. The sequence goes on from NC_045968.1 coordinate 61,259,480, forward strand.
TTTCATATCTCAAGTATTAAAAAAGTTATGGCCATTTTCATACTCGGAAATTAGCATCTTGTTCCCTATTGATTTTCTATGGACATTACAAAAAAGCTGTGATCTTGGACAGTCAAAAGCCCGTAACTTTCTTAAGAATTAAGAGAACTGAATGAAATTTTCACTTATCATAGATTGAAGCATTCTGAAAAAATATAAAACAATCTTACTTGGATGACCTGAAATTAAAGCATATAATTAGTTAGTTACCTAATTGTAGCTAATTACAAAATTGACCGTTGTGACAGAAATAGTAATAAACAACCAGACTGCCTTGAAAATTCAAAAATGTGATATTCTCAAGATCAGAACTTTAATATTATTGTATAATATGCTGTAAGTCTGTTATGGATAGGTAAATAAATTACAATTTCTAGCAAAAGACCAAGTCTTTATGGAGAAGATCAGCTGCTAGCTGGTACATTGGCATATAATCAGTAGCATCATCATACTCCTCAGACTGCAACCAATAAGCAATTCTGTACATGTTGTTTTTCCTCAACTTTTCAATTTTGGCATTGTAAACTACAAGTTTTTGATCTTCAAACCACGCATGACATGCCTTTCTGCCAACTACTTTCCCACTAATAATGTCGTGTAGATCATCACATTTGGAATAGTCCAAATTCGGATAATCTCTGCGAATGCTGTTTAAGTCTCTTTCAATTTTTTCCCTAGTTTTTTCCTCTCTTTCGTGTCTCGAGCATGCTCCTTGCCTTTCTGTTGCTTGATGATTTCTGCTCTCAATTCCTTCTGTTTTTTCTTCCGTGTGTTCCTCTGCACTCTCCCCCATGTCACTGCCTTACAGAGCACCTCCTCCCTACGATGCTCCTCGAGATTATCAAGGAAGTTGACTGTTTTATTCTTGCAGGCCCGCATCCTACATGGCAAATAACACATGGTGGCTTTGGGAGATTTCTGTTTCGATGAACTAAACATCCCCATTATCTCCTCCGCATCAATGTTGTGTGATCTTGCTGATGCAGTCTCCTCCTTCAGTTTCTCAGTTACATCAAGTTCAAAGTATTTACTATACTGCCTCTCCAACACAGTGATGACAGCTTGAAGACAGCTCCTCATCTTTGAACTGAACCGTGGATGTACTGGTAGCTCCTGAAGTTTTGTCAATGTGGCATCAAGATGTACCTCCTCACCGAAGAAATCTTCCCTTGCCAATATCAATTTCTCTGGATCTTCTGTGGCTTCCTTAAGAGCAGCAATCACCCCTTTAACCACTTTGATGCCATCAACATGGTTGATCTGATTCTGGCTTGAAGTGTAGAAGCACTTCATCCAAGGCCCAGTCAGATATTTGCCAAGTAAGCCCAATATCTGAAGTTCTACTTTTGCTTCAGCCTGGGTGAAGTCATGGAGGATGGCGCTTTTCAACCCCCCACAATATATTCCGCTATTCAGCAGTGCAACAAAGTCATCATAATGTTCTATTAGCTTGCCACTAATGTGAAACAGTATGTGCAATCTGTTGCCACGGTACCGTGGGAGGACACCTCGGGGGATGTTCCTGTCATCTAAAAATGCGACAAATCCTTTTGGGTCCGGTCCCCTTTTCCGTTTTTATAACGAAGCTTGCTCATCTGCAGAATGGCATTTACTGCTAGACAGTCTTTCCCAAACAAGAATTGTCCTCCAGATTGTTTCTGCATTTTTAGGGCTGAGCGAACTGATGTAGCAATGGAGTCAAGAGGATGTAAGTGGCAGTAGAGCTCGTTCAAATATTTACCCCACTCACTACTCACAATTGTAATAGCAGCATGATTTGCTGCACAACCGGTCACTCATTGTGTTTGAAATGTTGGCGATTATATTTTGTCTGGTTTCTTGATAATTTGCTTGCAGATTGAAATAAGTGTAGGTTTTACATAAATTGTCAATTGTTTCACAAATATGTTGTGCATAGTCCTCAGCAGTCCCACCAGCCAATTCCTCGACTGCTGCAGAGACATTTGTTTGTGGTGGTGAAATGAACGCTGTTAATGTGGGTCTCTTCCTGGGTGGTTGCGTCAAAACCCACAATCAAACCCTCTGTTGCAAGGAGCATCTCTGCTGTTTGCAACTCAGCAATAGCCCCCAATTCTCGGGCCATAACTTCAACTGCACTGCGTTGTGGAACATGATCCAGATGAAGTCCACTCCGCTTGTAGAACTGGCTTATCAGGATTGGAATGTTTGCTGTGGGAGTTTTGTTTACAATACAGTCAAACACATGCATCCTTATTGTTGAGGAGTAAGTTTTCTGGCCCACCTTTGCCTTGACAATACTGGCAGCCTGCAGAGTTTCGATTGTTTCTTTGAGGACAAGAATGTCAAATTCGAGGCGTCTCACATCCTCTTCCCTGTCCTTTAAATTTTCTTGACATTTTCTGAGCTGTTGAATTGAAACAATTTTCCTCTTTTT